>NW_003205427.1:288210-302303 GCF_000006405.1 Perkinsus marinus ATCC 50983 | reverse complement strand
CCTTTCCCTTGCCACTCTTCAAACGGCACCATTCGGCACCAAGAATGCGGGAAACGAACAAACACCAATTCGACATTTTTGTGTTGGTATCAACCAGCACGAGGTTGGTTGATCTAAACGCGCCCGGATCATCCTCACGTTGAGAGAACTTAGTCAGTGCTGCGCAACTGTTAGCCTGGTGGCAAGCTGTATATTCGTCACGTTAAGAAGGCATGCATCAGATCCAGCACATTGAGATTAGACTATTTTCCGTCATAGACGATGTTATATTTTAGACTACTACTACTACTACTACTACTACTACTACTACTACTACCGATGATAGTAGTACTACCTGTAGGAATAGGAGTACACCAAGTACTCGTATGTCGCACCAGTCATTGGCCGGTGAGGATGCCGGAGTGTTGGTATTGGAAGATGGGAATACAGACCGACTCACATTCGAGAACACCGTCCAGTACCTACGACCACGACCATGATGGTTATGGCAATTGAAAGCTGGGGACGCTACGCCAGAGCCTCCGTCTGGGTAAGATGCGGAGTATGTTCACCAGGATCCCCACAGTAGTCCAAGAAGCGTGTCCGCAGTACTGCCGTGCCAGGGATCGACTTCCTACAGGGACCTTTCACGCTGAATGACCTAACCCCACACTGTACTTGAGGCCCTTTAAAAACTCCATAACGTCTCTAACGCTCCACCGCACGGTGGTGTGTACTGTGGCATGGTCGAAGACCTCACCTCGAGGCCATAACATATGCAATGACTAAATCAACAACCTGTCTAAGTCAACGATTCGGTCGACCGTCAAGACGATCAATTACGATGACACAACGCAGAGTGATCGGTCGTTGACAGTGGCAGGACTTATCTCGCCACCACCGCTGTACAAAGACGACAGGGAAAGGAACGAGAACAAAAGTTGAATGTTGGCAAAACAGTAGCGCGCGCCCATAAATCCAAAAATAGGTGGTAGGAGTTGTGTCAATGGCCCATCTTCTGTCCAGCAGACGACGTATGATAATAGCAGGGTCACTCATAGTGGCTATAGGTAGTACCGGGGTAGAGTAGTCGTGGACTTACTGTCTTCACTGCTGGTCGTCATCATCATCGAATTATACTCGGTGGTGGGTCTTATGAGTTTTGGCATAGTGAGAAGGGTATGTTAGAGAGACTTTTATGGACGTATGAGTGACGTCTACAGCAGTCAGTTTGATAATTCGCCCGAATTTTCAACAATTTACCCACTTTTTTTCAAAAAAAAATAAACTTTTTACCGACTAGTTTGAAGGAATCACCGAAAATTGCAATAAAATATATGGTCTTTTCGAAAAGAATCAACCTCAACTAACGACATCAGGAGTGAGTTATTGAAAATTTGTGCAAAAGATAAAGTGACGTGGAAATGCTGTAGTGTCGACGTAAGACACTTTGTGAAGGCTCCTCACACCGTCGCCCGTAGAGTACATGTACCGCAGAAAGCCTACTCTGGCCCTGTAGGCATCCTCACAGTCATAGCCTTACTAGAGGTCACCACCAGTGATGGCAGTACTGAAGCGGTGTATTCCCTAGCCAGGGGGACCCGTACGGGTGGTGAAGGGCCCACGGTACCATAAGCAGGCATTCCTCTGGGCACCCCACTCGCCTCAGCTTGCCGCGCCAGCCCTCACAGAGGTGCAATCGCTTCGGGCTAGAGTCTTCGAGCTTGAAGGGGAACTTAGTAGTGGCCACAACGGTAGAGTCCCGGCCTTGGAAGGGGTCAGCGGCACACTGTTCAATGAGGATGTCAAACGCGAGTTTACTGGCTCGACGCTCTTCCATAAGTAGAGACCACACAAGGGGGAAATCAACAACCCTGTTTGTTTCGACAGGTCCCTACCCGACGATACGGCATCGATGGAGGCCACAGGCGGCTCGAAGTGCCGCGGTGGGGAGCCTTGTTGTGAGTTCGTAGTGGCCATAGTCATCGCGCCCTACTCAGGACTGCCCTGCCCTCTATCGGTTGGTCAGTAAACTTATTCCTGGTTAACTCATAATTGAATTCGACTTATCCGAAAATGAGATGCAAGCCTAACAATTAGCTCAACCACCCCTATAGGTTCCAACTGGATCGCCATCACCACAATATCGGATGATATACCCGATGGTGTTCGAGTGGCTGCAGACACTATGTTGACCACAGGGGAATGGTACTTAGCAGCTGCCTAGTTGAGCCCGCCTACCTCCCTACCAGGTGTATGGTAGTGGCTGGGGACAAGAAAGGACCTACACAGCTCTGGTCTGAACTGAGGGAACACGCTGAGGCCTCAAGGGCCGTCTTCCTCAATGATGAGGATCAAGTGACCGTGGGGGGCGACTTTGCAGTGAGACGCTCCTCGTGTTAGCAGTAGTAGGCATGTCCAATGGTATCAGGAGAGGCTACCGTGGAAGCACTTTGGGCGGAAGAATGTGGCTTACCTGTAGAGTATCTTTGTTCACTGAATGATCCGTAGTGGACCTCAAGATACGCCCTCATCCACGGAGCGAAGAAAGTTTTTGATCTAGACGATGATAATATCATATACGCCGATAGCGTACAAGAGATAACCAAGGGCGACTTCATGGGCTACTGTGGGGCCTCAAGAGAAACAACAGGTTGCCCCGGGAAACATACTGTCACTATTTCTGCCACTTCTACCGTGCCTAGTGTCTTCAACCCTTATAGTAATAAAGGCTCCGTCCTATGGACAACACTAGTCCTCAACTAGGTACAGGTATGGTCCCTGGTCTCGACAATGCGGAGACTGTCCTTTGGCCCAGGGGTTACCCACTTAGTTATATCCGTCGGGACCGGGCAACCACCACGGCGAAGCCCTCTAGTACATCAGGTGGTCGCTTAGCCGGTGTGTGGGGATGTTGTACGGTCAGACACTTGGACACGGGAGATAGCCGTGGTCCAGACCCTGGCCGATAACGACCCTGATTTCGATGCGATATACCGCTTAACGCGTACGCCATGGTCTTGGGTGCCTACCTTGAGACGGTGTTAGGGCCTCTGCCGGTGGATTTCCATCAGCTCCAGACATCGGCCTTCCTCCTGGCTCCTCCAACCTTCACGCCTCTCAATGCACAGGCGTGTCTCTTCAAGGCGTACGATGCCCTATGGGGACTCTACCTCCCCGTCACTGTGAGCATCTATCCCTACTCTATCGTACGGTCACACCTCGAGCAGGTCCATGGACGTGTCAGCGACATATGGCGGAGCTTCGTAGGTGACTCACGTTACCGATCCCAAACAGGTTAGCTATCCCACAGGTCCTACAGAGGCTCTTATGGGACCTAGGGGCCTCGGTGGCAGTAGCTGGTCGCACCTGGGTCAGACAGCTTAGGAATTCACACGACTATCTCGCTGACTTCATCGCTGAAGACGATGTGATGATGGTCATCCTCATCGTTGCTATGCAACTGTGGATAGGTGTACAAGAAGGCCGAGGCCATGATGAGGTTTCTGGTCGGATGGACCCCAACTAGTGGTAACCCTTTCCTTGGGTGCAACTGCGCAGTCCTGGGTATCAGATAATTTGCCTGGACGCCTCGAGGAGGTGTATGTAGAACTGTATCGTCGAGGCTTCGTGGGAGAAGAAGAGGTGGACCTGCAGTTGTTCTGCTACTTCATCGTGGCGGCAAAGCTGAAGTTCATCAGGTCCACCATGTGCAGCGATGGATAGAGGCCCTCACTGGCCTTGGGTGAACTGTTGCTGCCGAGGGATGGAGCCCTCGAGCCCTGGTCTAGGTATCGATGGCCAACTGTTGTATCCCCCACTACTAGCTGGGCTGAGACCTCCAATATAGATGGGCCCAAGGTCGCACTCCCTCGAGGGGTACCTGTTGTAGGGGTCCATAATGGTGGGAGCATTCTGATCGGCTTGGTCCAAGGATGGTAGCAGGCACATGTAGACGAACAGTCCGTGTGTGGATAACAGGCATCAACGGCATGATAGGCTCCAACATCGCCAAGGCCCTGGTCGGCCCATGAGTAGTCTTTACGTCAGCTCTGGACACAGGTTAGACTATCTCACTCCGAAGACCCCACGAGGCCTCATTACACTGTGTTCGGGTTGGTGCGGTATCGGGCTAACCTTGGCAATCTTGCTGGCGTGTTGGAAGACGTCCACTTGACCTATGGCGATCTCAGTGATGCCCAGCGTATACGGAGTATCGTCCAAGGTGAGGCTCCTCGGCCCATGAGGGGGGGATGATTCATCCTTAGAGGTCCGGCCGCATCTAGTGTTTCACTTTGCTGCCCAAGGAATCAATGGAGTATCCTTCCAGTCTGAGTCCCTCACCTATCAGTCGAATGTAACCTCGACAAAGCTCTGTCTACCAACAGCAATACGGGTCTCAGGTGGAAGGCACCTCTAATGTGATGCAAGCCCTTCGAGGGAGTGGGGCACGAGTACTGGTGGCAAGCAGTAGCACGGTGTATGGAAGTACATAGTAGCAGGTATATGGTGGAGGGGCTGTAGACTCCGCATAGGTACCTCAGACAGTGTAGACTATATAGGCCGGCCTATTCCCGAGTCGGCACCGATGAGCCCGGTCTCCCCCTATGGTGTTAGCAAGGCGGCCACTGAGATGATGTGCTTACAGCAGTACAAAGCCCATGGTGATGAGGTATCGTCATTGGATGATCATTGGGCTACGCCCAGGCACGCACTGTGTGGCGGTCCGCTTGTTCATTCACGTGTCGCCTGGGGGGACTGAGGCCTTGGCCTTACAGGAGTTCTGTCGTCAAGTTGCGGTGATTGAAGGTGGCAAGCAGGAGCCGGTCATAAGGTTAGTGATAGCAGCCTGAGCTGATGGGGACGGGCGTCCGTCAGGCATGGCGCTCTGAAGACTCGACGAGACACAACAGATGTCCGCGACTCGGCCGAGCAGTTTATCAAAGTACTACTTGTAGCATGTAGATGGCACTTGGTAGATCGGGCGTCTAGGTCTTGGAGAGCTCAGCCCCAGGAGAGGTCTACAATGTGGGGAGCTTCATGGGAGAGGCCACTGGGGAGGATGAGCACAATGGGGTTGGGCAATTTGGCCATGGCTCGTCGTACCCTCCCCACTAGGTATTGTCAACTGAAGACCTCCTTAGTTTGGTGTTGGAGGAGTCCCCCATGGGGTCTCGGATCGAGCTGAGACAGGATGATAGTAGGATGAGGGCCTACGATGAGGCGGTCCTTATTGCTGACAACGCCAAGGTAGGAGAGCACTCGTGGGGATGACGAGGTTGAGGGCCTTGCTAGTTACGCAATCTCACAGGATGGACACCTGCCAATGATATTCGACAAACTGTCAAAGATGTCCTGAATTATTGGCGGAGCGAAGTTGCTCGACGATACCCAGATGCCGCGACTGACCACTGGCGGTCCCCTACGAGGAGTGGCTAGTCAGGTTGGAGACTGTGTTCCATGGATGATCATTGATACCAATTCAGTCAATGGTGTTTCCAACACTCTCTTGTACTGTTCGAGTTGTAGTCGGTCGGTGGCAGGCTCCTGGACACATGAAAGAGTACAAAGCCACCTTGTGCCAATGCATCCAGCACCAGGCCTCGACCAGCCTACTCGTAGTAGATCCTTACAGGCTTCCTCTACCTAGGAGGTTCCAACTACTGTCAGGTCGAGCCTGAGGCTCTCGTTGGTGTGTATGTGGCCCGGGTGGTTGTTAGGTCGGCCGCATGTCGCAGTTGAACTGTTTCCTAATGAGCCTGTTATTGACTGCTCGAAAAGGGCCTACCTTGCGGCCTCTAGGGGCCCGATGCCTAACAGATGGGCCTCTGCCCAGTCATGGTAAGGCAGTATGGATGTTCAAGGACAAGCCCAATACTCTGGCGGATAGGAGGATACGACCTTCGACACTCAAAAACCGGTCTACGAGGAAAAAGTGAGCGGAGACTCTCCCAGGGGCGAGGCAGTGGCATCGATTGAGCGCCCCTCAGTTGGCCCTACTACAGCACGAAGTACTTCTCGAAGACGTATTATCAGACGGACTTTAATAACCCGACACTGGACAAGTCCAATACGAAAGTCCATATTGTATACGAGCCCTTCGCTGGTGAGTTGGATGGGGCCTGTGGCATCGCGTGGTATTGGTCCATGCTAGAAACTGATGTCTACATTACTCTGCGGAATGCCCTTCAACGAGCCTTCCCTGGTATCACTGTAACAGGTGGGGCCTACCCATGGGCTGGTTATTCCTAGCTTTGTGGGCTCAGGAGAAGGCTTCTCGACGGCCTCCGATAAGGGCTGGTTTAAGGTCTATCGCATGAACGACAAGAGGGTTCTATTCTGTGCTCAGCCGCAGTCTTTGACCCCGGACAAAGTGAGCTATTCAACTGACTGGAGAGTACCCTATCAATAATATGCAGGCTAAGGAGATGGGCAGGACCTACGACCGGGACTCCCCTGTCATTGCTGGCTTACAGCCAGGTACCAGTGTGTATGATCAGACGCGGCGTCTATGCCCTTGTTTAGATGACCTGTTGACGGACATGAGGGCCTTCCGGAGGCTTTTGATGGCAGTAGGGGAGTGGTGATGGAAGGCCTGGCTCAGCATGAGGACGTTTCTGGCCCGATGTCGGTGTTGTGTTAAAGGGCTCGGAATTATTATGTTATCAGTAACGTACCACACCATGGATTCATCACAGTCCTCGTCCATACCCTCTCCAGCCTCGGCAGGGTGGTCCTCAGAGCCGAGTGACCGGTCGTCGGTCCTTGACGCTGGGGGGCTGACCAAATGGGCTGAGGACACCAAGCTGGCTCTGAAGGCTTTCAAGGCTCTATCCAGGGACTTCACCCCACCTCTGGACCCCAGCCTGCGAATTGACGATGTTTCCACATCTGTTGATATACAATTCCCATCACGCATGGTGGAGGCAAATCAGATCCTGGACCGGTGTATGGAAGACGGCACGGACCCTCCCACGATGGACGAATTACGGGAAGCCCGAGCACGCAGGGTTGGGCACCTGGCATCGGAGAAACTGAAACATGACTATGGTGGAGGCGAAGTGAGGAAGCCCTTGAGCCACATCGAGGTCCGCAGGGTAGCACCCTTCAAGGCCAACCGTAGTGGTCTACCCTCGGACCACGCCAAGCTGGTGAAGAATGCAGAGGAGGACCTCCTTGGTCGAGAGGATCTCCACAGGATGCCAGATGGCAGTGAAGTGGTCATAACAGTTGACGTCTACCACACTGACCAACGAAACTTCCGTAAAAACGATCACTACGAGTCTTTCGAGGTCCTGGGTAGTCAGACGTTGAAGGAACTTCGACAATCCTTTAGTTTCTCTGCTGACAGAGTGTTTGATGGGCCCAAGTACGCCAAATCAGCCTGCCTCATTATGGGACATACTGTGTACACGGACTCTCCAGAGGAGCCCTCGGCCAGCGACAAGTAGTATATCGATCAAGCGTGAATTCCATAGAGTAGTGCCAGGTTAGTCGACTATGAAGGCTACATCAAGAACTGGCTACGAGTCCACGATGCTAACTTCACCCAGACACAACGAGCAGGTCTTCCCGAGGTCACTTTCGGCGAGATGCGAACGACTACGGTCCAAGAGGCGTAGCAAACAGGTTTCTACTGCTTATATTCTTAGGGTGCTTTGTCAGAGTGGATCGCCTCTATCGGTTGTCCCCGAAGGCCCACTCAATGTGTTGTTTCTACCTGCACTATACCAACGAGGAGGAGCGAATTTACTTCACCAATGCTACCGTTTTGGACAGCCGTGTCCATTCGCTGGTAGTAGATCGTCGCTGCAGTGGTGCAAACTGTGTGCGCTCCCCTCAGCTGAGCTTGAGAGTTCCCTCACTGATTATAGGAGTTGGCATAGAATTCTCATTTTGTCATCAACATATGTGGTTGATTATTCCTACACTGCATCGCTGTTTTCATGGGAATCCTCTGTCGTCGTCATAGGTGCGTGAAGTGTACCCATTGAGGACATTCCAGAAGCAGAAGTTGTATTTGAAGATGTGTTCGGTAAGTCTGCGTTCGGCTGAGTGTCTTTGGCAGTGTTGGAATATATTTTTTGTTCATCGCTTCCCTCGGAACTGGAAGTTTGCATTCGAATTCGGGTAGGATTCTCCGAAAATTCTTCAGAATTTTATTTGTCGCCAACACATGTAATTGACAATATGCATATTCTCCCACGCTGGTATCCTCAGCGTCTGTGTATCTCTTTAGTTGTGCAACAGCGCATTCGCCAACATGGTCGTTCTGAACGACCCCGTACTGCCCAACAACCCCACCTATTGCTGCAAGGCGTGCTACAGAAGACTGCGATCTGATAACACTGGCCATGCTGTCAGGCCGGACCAAACTCGTAGGAAAAAGGCGACCTCGGGGGAGGGAGTTTTCCTATACTTGTGCTCTGTTGCAGATCTGGATACGACGCGGCAGCCGATCATCACGTATAACTATTATCAATAGCAATAAGCGTTTGTTTTTCATGTGCTCTGTTGAGTAGTAGTGTACTATAGCTTCATGGTGTGGGGAGGCCTGTCGGCTTGCTGTGATCTCGGGCTTGTCTGTTGAGGAAACATTCATGCTTATCGCGAGTAGCTAGGCTAGGTTATTCCTTGTGAAGAGGAATGTGGTTGATGGTAGAAGGCATCCCAGTGGTCACGTCTTCCTAGTGTGTCTCGAAGGGCCCTTTGGGGCTCTGCTATACATCCTCGTCAGGGTGCTTCATTGGAGGTTTAGATATTAAATAAGGTATACGATAACCATGAACATTATATCATATGTTAATATCATAAACTAGTATTATATGTTATATAATTATGGGCACTCAGCAAACGTAGTGCAGTCAGCCTTGTCCATAGCAGTTAAGCGTGGGAGAGCATTATCGTCATCAGTTTGCGGCTAAGACCATGGCCGTCCTGTTTCTCTATGAGTAGACCCCCGTTACCTCAGTCTAATACGTCTTATACGACAAACTTCCTTCCCTACATCATACCAGGCCCCGGAGGGCTCCTCCGAACTTTCAGTCGTCGGGAGTCTCGCATGAGTGATGGCAGTGATAGTGGGGTAGACGGCAGTGACCGCGACGAGGACAATGAATTCGGGCTTGTCTCTGGGACTAGCGCGGGGTACGGCAACACATCCCTTGAGGCCTGCCGCCTTGTATGGCCTTGCTTAGGCGCTACCATTCATCATCAGAGCTGCTGTATCGGTCGATGTCGGGCGTTCTGAGCACGGGCCAAGCAACGCCTAGGGGAGGGGCTTACAGTAGGGCTCGGGTCACATGCGTAGAACTGGGTCTTTCACGGAATTCCATCATTTCGCTGCTGTACATGAGTTCAGTTTGACCGCAGCGTTTGTGTATTGCAAGGAGGTTTGTATTACAACGCATAATCATGTACTTAGTTTTTCCGTTTCGGCGACGATCGAAATTACTAGATTCTGGCAGTGGCAGGCTGAGTAGTGGTGATTCTACTGATGATAGACGATCCGTAAGAATCACCTCATTCCCCCTTGGGTGGTTACCATTCCCCTTAGATATCCCCCGATAACCTCGGTGAGCCCCTGCTGCCCACGGTGACTGAGGGAAGGGCGCTAGAAAGCTTCGATAACGACATGGTCGTGCCTCGACGGAGGGCTCATACTCTGGACGAGTACCGTGCTTGGTTGTTTTCTCACCTGTGATGGGTTCCAGGTCGGACCCATACGGGAGGTCGAACGAGCTGTACCCACCGCCTCGAACGAAGGAAGACGCCATTCGTCGTATGCGGAATACGCTCGTGTCTACACTCGTTCATTCATATCGCTGCTTTGTATGGGTGAGTTGAGGCTCGAATCGGATGCCTTCATTTTCTGTCATCTCCTATCGTTAGGCCGTCGTTTGCATGGTCGTCGTCTTAACTGTATCGTATGCAGCGCTCTTCATATGGGCCCTCACGGAAGTCTTCATTATGCGGAAAGTACGAATAGGACGACTTGGAATAATGTTGATAGCATACTCGTGCATTGTCGTGGATGAACTTATTGGTTTTTCGATCAGTCAGACTGCGACCAACCGCTACTGCCATGGGTGGAAGTGTACATGGTCATCACGTTTTTAACAGACGCCTTGCAGAAAGGCCTAGAATGGATTTACTGTCGCATAGCAAGAGGCGGCAGACCCTTACAGGATTCAGGTTGGCGGTCACCAATTACATCTACTCCATTCGTCATTCAGATCCACTTCCGTCTTTGATAGTACTTTTCCGAAGCATCATCTCATTATTTTACCCAATATGGTTCGGGTAGGAGTGCCACTAAGCGGTCGGCAAGCTGAGAGTGCTTTCAGATACGGCCTGCATTTACTATCGCTTACTCGGACGTGTTCGAGAACGGCGCCAAGTCTGTACATCCTGGTGCAGTGTTTTGTATGGGTCGGTCTGCTCGTGTGGTCGGTGGCCCTACTCACACTATTCACTGTACTCAGTTTCCCTTCCTACTTTGTTATTTCTATATGGTAGGTATCCCTCACTCTCTGTCTTGTGAAAGCTGGGTGGATCCAAGGGCCTGGGGCGGCCAAGAAGGGTAGGTTAGTCGTTGTTGCATAGGGCCATGTGAATGGTGAACGATGATGATGGTGGAAGGCAGTGTGGGAAAATATGCACATGGTCAACTGCATGTGTTGGCGATAATATGAAAATTCTGAGAAAATTTCGAGAAATTCTCATAGTTTTCTGCACACTTCTACCCGAATTTGTATGTAAACTTTTAAAATTAGTGAGGAAACTTTTGAGCTCAGCTGAGGAAACCAAACATATATTCCAACACTGGCGGCAGGTATCATAAACCGTATTCGGCTGGTCCCCGCGGGCCCTAATGAGGGTACTTGTGCTATCTGCGCTAAGGACATGAGCTATGATGGTGACGAAGAAGGCTTAACGAGGAGGACTCTCCTTTTGTTTCTAAGCGATCATGATGAGGACTATTCGGCTCCCCCGACTGGCGGGTTTAGCACTAGCAATGTGAGTCAATCTCTGGGGGTGGCAAGATGCCTTGTAGTTGATTTTCAGACCAGAGTCGCGTCAGCAGACCATCAATATGCGGCTTCGGAGTCGCGGTATCCGATGCTGCGAGAGCTCGTCTGTGGTCATCGCTTCCATCGAGCATGTTTGAGTCGGTGGCTGAATACGTCCCACACTTGTCCAATCTGCCATCTCAATTTGCATAGGGCTTATGACATCAATTATGACGTTTGAAGTGATGTCGTCGTGATGTGAAGAAGGAGTGGTATGTTTGTAATTGCTTTGTTTGGCAGACCCCCTCTAGCCTTCTCTTTGTCCTATTGCTCTGTTTAAGAAGAATATCATTACTGCATTCACCAAGTTTCGTGACGATCTCGTTGAGTCTATCCTCGCGTTCAGTCCTACGTTAATACCATCACTACTCTTCTCTCGACTGAGCCTTTTGGTCTTGGGATTGTATAGTTGATACTCGTCAATAGGCGGCGCTTCCCTTCATTTGATGCTCTCTCGGTTGTCTCCTACCACCATAGGAGTGCAGCAGCGATCAGCAGTAGGTTGCTACTCATCTTGGACTTGTCATCCTGTGCCTCATAGGTATTCCTCCTCCTGAGCCGGTCATTCAGTCGAGGGCCCGCTCAGGGTGTGGTGGTCATCCCAAAGGACAGGGACTTCCCGGACCCGCAGGATGAGGCCGGTATGGAGATAGACCCGTGGCACTTTCATTACTTCGGGCCCCTCAGACTTGTTCGAGGCTGGCTTCGTGCCGGCTAGGTTTGCCCGACCGGTGCTGCCTGAACTTAGACGGATTCATAATCTTGAGCCTGATATGATTCCTGAGGTCTGGTTCAGCAGCAGCAACTTCGCTCCGCTCAAAAACATTGATAATTTATCAGGTCTATGAGAAGCTGGCGGACATGGCAAAGGAAGATCCGTCGTCAGTTGAGATGCACTTTGCTGATTGGGAAGCTCTGATGCGGTAGGAAATAGTTTCGAATCGCTTCGCTCCGCCTCGGATTTGTACCCGAGCGAAGGTATACCATCAAGAACCAACACTGCCTCATGCCAGAGCAAGTCGCCTCCATCATTGCGAGCCTTGCGAAAAGCAAGATGCGGAATAAGGAGCTAGTGCAGGCGCTTAATCACAGGGTAGGAGGAGCCGTACTACAGGCACATGCCTAAAGTTGGAGTCTCAGATTCGGCGTACCGTTCATGGGCTTACATCAATAGAGCCGATGACCGAGATGGTCTATGCTTATCAGGAAATGGGCTGGAGAGCTGCTACTACTATAAGGGCTTTTGCTAAGGTAAACTTCCATCTTCTCATTACGGCAGTCGTCAACTCGTTTTCGAATAGCTCACTAGCGGTCCTGTCAGTTCTTATACGGCACTAAAGCCGGCATTCCGATAAGGCAGGGCTTCGGTCCTCATGACCTGACAGGGTTCACTTGCGCCTTCTCGAGGTTGCATATTAAACCGAAAGGATGCAAAGTGAGTTCGATGGTTAAAGTGACGACCGACGTGCAGTGTACAGGTTTTTGAAGTTATGTGGAAGGACTTTGCGACGAGTCAACTGCCGCGGTTGGCGAGACAGATGGACCCCCGACAGTTAGCAGCGACGCTCAACGCCTTCGTGCAGGTGCCTAAGTGCTTCATCTGCTAAGTGGGGTGCTTTGCTGGTCACAGGTTGACTATAGGGCCGATAATGCGTTTGATATTACAGCACGGAAAGCAGCAGCTAAGCTGGGGATATATAATGAAGCGGGGAGTGGGCAGGACCCGCATAATGGTGAGATGAATACAAGTGCCGCTGATCCCGTTTCTGTGGCTTTCACAGTGTTGTTCGGATGTAGGCTTGGGTTCCTCGGTTGAGCTCGGAAGTTTCCCCACTGATCACAGAAGGCTACATTGAAATTCGGGTGAAGAATATACAGAAACCGATGACATTCCCAAATTTCCTCAGAGTTTTTATATTATCACCAATACATGTAGATGATCACGTGCATATTTTCCCATATTGGTTCTTACGACTATCATGTGTCCTCAACAGTAGTGTGTCGTTGATAGTACTACTGTTACAGTAGGCTACTGATGCGTAGTCGTGCCTTATATGTGTTCAGATTGGCGACCGAGGGATGTGGCTCTTCTCATCAACTCCTATCACAAGTTCCGGATACGTCCTTTGCCACTGCTAGCCGCTGTCTCTGACTACACTGTTGCCAATGCAAAGAACTTCTGTCCCCATTCGACCTCTCTGGTACGCCTCCCTAGGGACCCCTTCAGCTCTATGTTTCCTTGGTGTAGGTTGTCAGTGCCTTGTGTCAGCTGGACTATAACGACAGTCGAGTATTCGCTGCACTAGCGCCTCATATTTGTAGGGAAGTTCGATACTACGACGCTCAAGTGAGAGAAAATGCCGTGACTGGGAATCGAACCTGCGTCATGATTCTAGGAGGTAGCGATGGTCGCTCATGCTTATGCGAAGATGGGTTACCGGGAAGAGGTGATCCATAACTCGCTTCGCTCCACCTCGGAACGCGGTCTATCTCAGGTCCTTTTTGAGCGGCTCGGGTCGATGTTCCTCCGTCTGATAGGAGAGGCCGAGGGGAAGGCGTTGAGTATGGTTTGCTACGGGTGAGGCGTCTCTAGAGGGTCCGATCGGCTCAGCTCTTCCCTGCCAGGTTCGCCAGAGCTGATATCAGGCATCCAGCCCTCGTGAAGGCTCTTAATGATGAGATCATCTTCAGAGGCACTGGTAGGGTTATCGTCGTGTCCTTTTTATGAGGAGCTACTTACTCTGTCACAGTCGTGAGGTTCTCTTTGATAGTGACTGAGTGTCCGCTGCAGTATAACCGAATAGATCCATAGCCAGCAATTTCTGATATAGAATTCTGTCTCAATGTCACTAGATTCGGTGGCTATGCTATCAAGCAGTGAACTACATGCATTGCTGAACATCGATGGACCGCCTACTACTACACTTTTCAATCTCAAATTCAACAAATGCAATATCGTATTGGAAAAATGAAATTGGATTTCCGAGCGGTCTACGGAAATCGAACTCTCATTTCGAATTTGCACTTTCATTCCATGAGAAA
>NW_003205427.1:272967-288110 GCF_000006405.1 Perkinsus marinus ATCC 50983 | reverse complement strand
TTGATCTGCTCCTCAGTTGGCGTCCGATACCCTCATTTAGCGCTGAAGTTAGAGTCCCTCAGGTTGATCGCCTGGGGGATGTCTAAAATGACTAAGGATCATGATCAGAGAATGTGGGATATCATCCGGGCCCGTCCGTCCGTGCTTGCTGATGATGATGATGTTGTTGTTCCTGATAGGTACTTCGTGCTTTATAACATGATCAAGGCTAGAGTCTACGAGGCTGTTGCCAATCAGCGGCTTAGAGAGCGTATCGAGTTATCAAATGCGCGACGGCAGGCTCGGAAGAAGAGGTTGAAGGAGCCGAAGGAGGCAGACCGGGTACCAGCGGACGCAATGTTGGCCAAAACTGATGTAAACTTCTGCCATGTGAGGAACCGACGATTTGAGTATCTCCTGTGTAGGTTTCTCCTAATGATCTGTCAGCAATACTAGCGGCTTATGCCCGATCTAAGATGAACATACATGGTAAGACTATATCGTGGGGTCAGTACGTAGGAATTCGTTATCCGTCATCTCGTTATGGTAGCATTCATGGAGGAGAACAATTGGGCACACGTGCCTGTGCAAGTAGAAATCCTGATAGCAGTGAATGACGATGTAACATACAATGTGAAATCCAGCGAATATTCGCTCTCTTGGTGGAGAAGGAGTTGCATGTTCCGCGACGTGACTTTAAAGTTCCGTTTCAGCGGATAATTTTCATTATTCCGTCGAAAACCGAAGTGTATATTGCAGTGGAGGGAAAATATGCACATGGTCAACTACACGTGTTGGCGACAATGAGGAAATTTTGAGAGGATTTTTTGGAAATTCTCCAAATTCATGTGTAACCTCTTATAACTAGTGAGAGAACCTCTGAGCTTGGTTGAGGAAAGCGAACATATATTCCAACACTGAGATGCTGATCAGGTATCTCTCAATATTTCTCTAATAGAATCTACCATATGGTAGAGCGGACATCTACCTATAATCTTGGTTCGATAATGGTTGCATTGGCCAAATTCGAACATAAGGATAAGAGACTTGTTGACAAGATCTTGAAAGAGGTATCCAGGAGGCTCCAAAACGGTTGAGATGAGATTCTTATAGGTTAGAGCCAGAGTAGCACAATGCAGTTGTAGCACGTTGTCTGTAATGGCCATGTCCCTTGGGATGATGAAAGTATACAACAGGTAAGCCGCATGAACTGATGGGAATGAGGATTCATGGGATAGGTCTTTTATGAGGGCAGCTACTAAGCAGGCGACGTTGCAGTTGGCTAATTTCAATGAAACAGATCTAACTAACTGGTTTCTGTGCATCGGTAGGTTTATGCAACCGACGAGGCTTTAATTTTTCTGGTAGAAGGAGTTGTCTTGTGCCAGGTTCACTGAATTATCGAGATGAGATTTTTGCACGGCGCCTGGCGCAGACGGCGGCTCATCGTTTGCATGCCAACCTTTCTGTGAGTGGCGTCACGATGTGCATTGTGAATTACCAAAAGTTGAGGTAGGAGTGGTAGCAGCTTCGCTCCGCTGCTCTAACTCCCATTTCAGGATCCACGACCCAACCTGGTTTGATGCGGCCTACAGGATGGTCTTCGAGAAGCAGCACCAGATAGTCGAACCAAAGCTGGCTCCCGCCCTCCTCTATGGCATTGCTGTGACCGACATAGGCAAGAGCAACCCCTGGCAAGAGGCCGCTGTGCACGCCCTTCTGGGAGTAGCCAATCGACTCAGGTCAGTCCTGACTATGGCTTTTCAGTGTAGTCTTTCTACTGTCGATAATCAGGAAGGAGATGATCTTCTCGTCGGTCATCCAACTTCAAATATTCGATCTATGGGCTCGGTTATTGGCCCCTAAGTCTATTATGGAGAAAATGGAGAGGGAAGTAAGTTAGGGATCCACGAAAAGATAAGAACAATTATCGCTTCGCTCCGCCAGCATCAAGATCTCCTCGCCCGAGCTCGTGCCTATAACACTGCCACGGAGGATGTGATGGGTCAAACTTCCCAGTTGCATAGGCAGGTGTCGAAGTTCTTCACGATGGTTGGCTTGCGACATCGAAACGAAGTCGTCGTAGGGCCTTATTCTATTGATGTGAGCGGCTTAGGTCGAGGACTTGAGCAAGCAGTTATCTCTGTTAAGATTCTGGTAGGGGAGTCCTTCGCGTTTGAAGTCGATGGACCACATCACTTCTACCGTGACACTAGCATGAGGACTGCATCAAGCCTGTTGAAACATCGCATCCTTGAAGCACTGGGATTCACTGTTATCCGGGTGCCCTATCAAGAATGGTCTCAATGTGGTAGGAAAACGCTCGGAGATTGCCAGCCGACTGGAAGTCATTTGCCTGACAGGCACACGGGAGAAAAGACTGCGCTATGTGGGGTCTTTCTGGAAGCAGCTGATCGACGCCAAGGTGGTCTCTGAGGACATGAGCAAGGATGTCGCACTTGGTGATGTTCTCGAAGTTGCGGTAAGTGCCGGGAGGATCATCTGGGAATTGATATCCAATCCTTATAGATTGCCGACAGTCAGAGCATTGAGTCAGCCCATGATGTGATCCAGCGACTCGCACGACAGTTGAGTGAGAACGACACTCGTCGACCCTTCGCCGAGGCAGCCCTTCCAGCCGACGTCGACTTGCGCCTTGGTGATCCTATGGAGATTGTCAGGAGCAACGGAGCTGTGCTGTCGTCAGGCGACGATTTACTGCCTCCTGTCGAACCTGCGGACAACGAGCCGCTTTTCTATAAGGTCTCAGAGGACTCCGATTTCGAAGAGCGTATGAGAATCCGAAATGAAGCGGAGAAGGCGCGGCTCAGGGTCATGAAGGACTTCGGTGACGCTGAAGATTTGATGGAGGCTCAGCGTAGGTTGCGAAGACAACAGCAATCGTGGTGTCGCCACCTCGTCTCTGTCAGGGGCTAAGGGAATCAGGGGCAGTCGGGAAATCAACTATACTGCGGCTGAGGTTCGGGAGGATGCTCAGAAGGAGTTGTTCGACAGGCACAAGAGGGTGAGATACACCCGGGGTTTGCTACCTTTGGGGATTCGATTTCGTATTTAGGGCAGTCCCAGAAGACTTCGCGACCATGAAGGTTTTGCGTACACACTGGAGGACGACGACGAGGAAACTGACACTGAAAACCCAGAGGATGAGTCGACCGACATTCAGTGAATTTAACTGCATCGATCCTGCATGTGTGTTTCGGATCTCACAGTTTCACCCAGGGAAGGTGTTTATTGTGTTCATAGCTATCTCCAATAGATATCGGCCCGGCGCAACCGAAAGCCAAGTGGCCACACTTAGTAACATTGCTGCACTAGTATCCAACGATTTGCATGTCTACAGGAGAGTGAACGGAACGTCTTGCCGTCACTGTTCAACTGACAGCCTTCAAGTACTGCTAACCCACCGTCGGAGGCCTGCTCGAGTACACCATCACATCGAAGCATGAGGAGCCGGTCCAATACCATCACAGAATGAGAATGCCTGTTATGCGCTCCTAACGTTGGGCATCGGGCTGAGCGTCGTGAATATATAGGATCTAGCATGGCGAGTTCGACCAGATTTTCCTTCAATGCCGGTGGAACGTCGGGTTCAGCTGCATGAATTCCTCTCGAGAGGACACGGCAAGGAGAAGGGATAACAACGCTGACGGCAGCCATCAGCAGGATAGAGTAGGCCATGGTCTGAGGAGGGCTCACTCGAAGGTATGTCGAGGTCACTGAGACTTGCCTTTGGTGATGACTATTTAACGACCACTGTTTGAACGTAATCACAACTAAGAGTGAGAAATGGCTGAGAGAAGGTTTGACCAAATCCCTCGAAGGAGAACTCTAGATTGGCTCGGACAAGGGAAAGTAACAGGGTCCATACAGATGGGTGAAGGCTCATGAAGACTGGCATTGTATATAGATGCTATATTGGCTTCGGGCACCCGACAGCCTATAGCGACAAGTACGGACAACAAGTGCTGCTTGCAGATCCAGCACACCTAGCATGGTGATATGATAATCGGGATTATGAAGGGAAAACAGGTTCTGAATTTGTGATGCACCGGGAATCCGAAAGAAATGCATACTTGAAGATAGGGCTGTGCCGAGAATTGAACTCGGGACCTCTCGCACCCTAAGCGAGAATCATACCACTAGACCACACAGCCGATGATGCCCAACGCCACGAATTGAGATGTAGGCATTAATATATTCACATAAAGCAGCTAACATTATTCCTAGTGGATGTGGGGGATGAACAGGAAGTAACAACACAAAAGAATGAATGGGAACTCGGTTAGACACACACTTACACCTCGAGACGACTGAATCGGGACTGAATTAACCTTACTGAGGAAACGCACCAAGCCTATGATACTCGCATCACTCTCAACTAAGACTGAGAGCACTGAACCTATCAAGTGTCCAATAACATGCAACTGATGTGAGGATGAAGACATCCGAACGAATAGGGTTGTGTCGAATACCTAGCCTCCCATGACCGACGCGTCCAGCAGCATCCAGGCAGAGTATCCATGAATCGAAAAGGACTACCCCCAGTCTTCGACTCCTCAACTAACTACAATTACCACAAAAGGTCTCCCACCAGCTATCGCCAAAGCAGCGCTTAATACCTATTTCGAGTTTATGGTGCCATTGGCCAGTACTATGTCGTTCTCACCATACTTCCGCAACATCAGCTTGAGACGCCGACCTTTGCTATGAGTAACAAATCTCTCAACGTTCTGCTCAGCCTCCAAAAGCTGTTCCTTATCAGGAGCATCAGGAACCTCACTGGCTGCGTCTCCAAGGCCTCCGATTTCTAGCGGCCCCTACCCCTCGTAGTACTCATCGAACGGCTGACACTTCATTTTAATTTCCCCTGTACAGTTCTTGCCCCTCCGTATCACCCTTTACCTAGTTTCGACTACCTCCCTCGACGTCGTGGCTCCCCAAGGCCAACCGTCCAACGCCAAATCTGTCAAGATACTTGATCAAAAACTGTAGAAACCTCGCCCATTTCCCCAGCGAGGTTAGAGGCATCGTAACACACTTTAGTAGTAATAGCTGATGGCAAAATGACGAATCGGCCGAGGAACACAACAGTGTAGCGTCATCAACATCATAGGTGCAACAACATCAATCTGAGTATACTGCCACTCATGAACGACGACTAACAACAAAATAACACGAAGCGTTAGTATCTGCCAACACCTTGACGATATATCAGACTCTCGTGTACTCACCCAAACTGGGTGTAAGCACCCCCATAAACTCCAGGGCCGGGACTAGGGTCTAAGGAGTAGGCATGTCCCCAGCTATAACTACGCACTACTACCTTTTTTCACTGACCTTCGTCGTTGGCGTATGGTAAACTGTGGTGCCGCCGAGCCGTAGCCTACATTAGACCACGTTGAAGGGTCGCCACATACAACGTTACTACTCGTCTTTGGTCCTATACAAGTCCCCACTTCGTAAGAACCAGGGCCTGGTCCCCGAGCTGAGTCAGCTCCCGAGCGGCGGGCAGAAGCGACCGATGACCCAATGGGAGGCCTACATGATAGAACTGACGATGCCGTGGAAAGACTGTAATCATACTACCTCCGGGAGGTCCCAAATCCCCAGCTTGGTGCAGCCTCATGACCAGATACCGTACAGGACGACACAGAGGAGTAACTGGCAGTCTAGTCATACCACAATGACATCAACCTAAGATGAGCCCTACTGCCCAGGGCCAGGTTCAGGCCACCGAGGGAATCGAGAATCATCCGGCTTGGACCCAGTAGAGTAACTATGAGCAATAATGATACCATTGTCCGTAGCTATCCAGTGAGAGTACCTTGGTCCCCCTAGAGAGCGCGTCACATTGTAAGACCCTGGCCCAGGGGAATCAGTTTTCTTATCAACGATGGAGGTCCTAGTAGCTCTACCAAACGCGTACCTATACGACTTGTGCTGACGGCCCAGGACTCCTTTTCAATACTGTGCGGCCGACGACCCTTCAGAATTCCTAGGAGTGTATGCCCCTGGTCCGGGTATGACAGTTTCAGCCTTTTTACGACTGAGCTGATCTCTAGAAGCGGTACCAAAGACGAACCGTGGTGATGTAAGGTATCTGACCAAGGCGGTCGTGGTCTCCTCAATGGGCTCCTCTGACCTGCCATCCGCGCCTGATGCTTTCTCGCTGGCATACGCCCCAGGGCCCGGGATCTTGTTGGACTCAGAGTTCACCAGGGAGGATGGGCCTCGGCCCTAAGCAATGAAATCGATGCACATGGTCAACTACATATGTTGATAACAATGTGAGAATTCTGAGAAAATTTCAGGAAACTCTCGTTGGCTTCGGTGACTCTTCACCCAAATCCATGCGTAAACTTCCAAAATCAGCTAGGAAACTCCTGAGCTCAGCTGAGGGAAGCGAACATATATTCCTCCAACACTGATGAATCCATTCGGTCCATCGCTGCGACAATCAATAAACCAATTCTGTAAAAGACCCCATACTACGTTCATGGACCACTTAGGGGCCTTGCGAATGGACGAGAGGCCAGTCAGCAACGGATACGACGGTGAAGGAGGCGACATTCAATTTAACGAGTAGCAAGTCTCCGTGCGAGACATTCGCATCTTGCTATTCTTACACCACCTTACAATTCCTCAACGTGTCTCCGTGACCACCGTCCGGTAGTGGAGACTGACGACCTCAACAAGACACTAATCGGAGGAGGAGGGAATAGTCTATATACGAGTAGAGGGGACCATGATGAGCATGATGACAGTCTTAGTGGACGCTACGACGAGTGCGACTGTAGTTACATGAATCTTATAAATAACGCATTCAACTTAGAAAAGAGCATATGCTGCTGTCTGAATCATACCACACTTATCTAACATCATACGGGCAATGGCCACAGTCAGTAGCACCACCAGACATCATTATAGCGATCGTATACGGTGTCGGGGGATAGGCTGTCCCTGAAGGGCCCTGTCTACAGTCCATTACACGGAGCATGCACTCCATTTCCTCGTCGGATGAGTACGGCCGGATACTGATGAGTTGTAGGTAGCGATTGATCTACCCAACAGGGCTTCCCGCACAGGGACATGTGGGGAGTCACCTCGGCAAGCGACAGTACACCATCACTATCATCTGATATATAGGAGATCCACGACGCCACTTCATCACACACCATCAAGCATTCACTAGTCGGTCTAAGACGGCGGAGTGATCAACGTAAAACTGCGGTACCTTACGCGTGGTTATATACGCTGCAAATGTCCCTGTAATACATGGCGGCGAATGCCAACGAATCAGCTCGGGGAGACGCACCGCAAATAATTTCATCTTTTATCGGAGACCTTCACAGGACAAAGTCGGTCACCAAAAAGACGGATAGCCGCCTCACTCAGAGTATTCAGAGTCTCCTGTTTTTCCCCGTTCATTTCTTCTGTTCTCCCAAGGAGCGTCACCACACAACGGGGATACGCCCCGATTAGCTAAGTCCCCAAGAGCCCCAGCGTAAACAGGATTCCTACATACCGGGTTGCCCATCAGGCGTACATGTTCTAGTCGATACAGGTTGAAAAACTCTCTCGGTAGATGCGTCAAGTTGTTCATCTCGAGAGCCAAGTGGCTGAGTCGATGGTTCGCCCGTAGGAACTCAGGATCCAAGCGCGTTAGAGAGTTGTAAGGAAGACTAAGTGACGTCAGTGACCGGAACGATTGATCGAATCGGGTTATGTTCTGATACGGTAGACTGAGCCCAGTGATGAAATGCATATTATCCGATATCCAGTCGACCTCGTCATCATCAACCTAATACGACTTGAAGCGTTTGCTCAACAAATGAGAAACTCGCCCACTGAACAATGCCAAAGTGCATTTGGCGTAGGGGAAATGACCACATATTCCACCCTGGGCCATTTATCCAGAACCTACCAGCAACATACGATGATGGAATGATGTCAATCTGATGGGAAAACGCTCAATTTGAGTATCATCGAAAACGCAAGTTACGCGCTGAAACTGTGTGGAAGAACCACGCATTCATCCTGTGTGACGAACCATCTACGTCGGGATATGAGTACTCCCGAGTGTTGGCGTTGAAACGGATAGTGATGACCTCTGGCAAAGCGACGCATTTAGATTCCCCCTTCTCTTCGTCCACTGTATGTGTACGGCCCACCACCAATCGACAGTCGCAAGTGTTCGGCTGAAGACAATACATATCACATCCAATGGGGAAGGTGTCGAGTACCCCTAGGAATGGACGGACAGACCACCGGCACCAAGCCATAGGGTCAAAGCCAGGCCCACATAAAGTGCCGAATTGGGTCACCACAGTATAAATGACCACGAGCAATCCCAAAGCCCAGCAGCTGGCAAGGACTGTGATAAACAACATAAGCCATGTAAACCTACTAGATGCCGGGAAACGACAGACCCTTGCTGACTTCGTCCCGACTTAGCTCGTTTAGACTTCCTCGAGAATCTGCCACCACCCATAGCATGATGCGTGTCATACCACGTGAACGCTTCGCCAGCACTTGTCAATTTGTCGATCTGACAGAGCTGAAGGGCGCCGCCCATCCCACGCGGCAATACGACCATACTTGATAGAAATTCGTCATCACTGCCGCCAGAGGCAGCATAGTCGATAGAAAAACCTGCATCGCTCCGCTCACGCTCGAGCGCCTCCTCGAAGAGCTTACTGTGAATCTATCATGACGTAGGGGGTACCATCTCGCCGGGCGGAAAAACGAGGCAAAATTGGAGAGCCCCAATACCCAATCGAGAGCATATCTGGACATCGGAGAAACGCCAGAAAGCTCTCTGACGTACCAGCGATCACCCGAAATCGATTGCAGTGTCAAAGACAATTGCCAACTTCACATTGGAGTGGTAGTACAGCAGTGGAGCTGATAGCAAGTCAATGGATAGCAGGAAGGCATGGCTCATCAACAGCCGAGACGAGGCCACCTACAATGATGGTCTTCATCAGCGAACTACATACGTATGCAATTTCGAGGAAATTTTGGGAAAGTGCTGTGGGCTACTGCACACCTCTAGCCGAATTTGTATATAAGCTCCTATAATTAGTGAAGGAAACGGACATATATTTCAACACTGTCCTTGATCATCACAAAGAAGGGCCAACAAGAGTTCACCTGAGTCCTTCCCCCGAGTGATAAGACGTCTACTCCTCCCAGCTCCAGCCAGGCCAAACTCTGTATTATAATATCAACCACTTGGCTCAGAATATACCTACATTGAAAACCAGCTCTGGCTGAGGACCCCTATAAGAATGTGGGCATGTGGTAGGTGAGGTTTCTGTTTAGCCAACGAGATGCCCCATACTCGAGCTGTCATACACTACGCGCCAATTAGAGACCGAAAATACGTGTGCAGATGTAGCTTTTTCTACAGAGCAATTTTCAAGCTGAAATTCTGAAAATGAGCCCACTTATATACTTATACATGTAGTAAACGCTAAACCAGCTAGTCAGCTGAGGGCTTCGGACCGGATCACGAGTGCGCCTCATCCACCATACCAGACGCTACGAACGTGTAGTCAGGGTTCGTTGATTACGAGGCTAGTCTAGACGCTCTCTCCTCCACGTGAAATCAGAATGCTTCCTTTCCCCGACCGACCTTTTCCAAAACCAAGAGCTGCGATAGTCGAGGTAGATCTTGGTAGTCCGTACGAGTGCACGAAAAGGCTGCACTATGCAATCCAATCTCATGTAAGTGCGACGAGATACGCTCGCTGGCTGTGGGGTGAATGAGAGCAGCGCCCTCGACACTGAGTGGACTGAAAAAATAAAGCAATGATGAGCACAGTGATGCGTCCCGACGAGATCGCGTGCAACAAACTGATGATGATGGTGAACTCTCTAGAACGCTCTATAAACTCCCCATACTGCGGTATCCATGAAAACCTGACCTCGCTGTAGCGGTAGGACGAACACTTGCTGAAAGATTCGAGTCAGCGCCCAAATGCAGAGCACAGAATAGACCACACAGTAACTGGGAAAATACCAAGGCAACTCCATATAAACTAGAGTCGTCACCTGAGACCAGAGGATGTGATTTCGACAAAGCCCTCGAGGCCATCGCTGAGAGCGTCCTGTGTGAGTTGGAAGTGTGATGGTACTCTGGACAAATACAATTCCCCCAAACCAGAGGCTCCCCTCTCTCACCTCGGACTGCCAGCAGCAACAAGCTGGGAGGCAGCATATATACCCGACAAAGCACAAGCCAGCATTTGCCCGACAACCATAAGCAGATGAACTGGCGGCCTGGTGACCAACGCCCCCAAGATCTTCGCTAGCTTTTCCTTCCAAGTGAGCTTGTGAGGTATCCTAGGGAAGCCTTTGGTGAGGTCAAAATGTACATCACCCAATGATAACGTTGGTGTGAGCGACTCCATCACTTCGGACTGCTCCCCAGACCTAACGACTACCCATATCAACAGCAACGATCACGAGTAGTCGCCACATCAAGGTGCTTGGTTGTGTCCCCAATTGGTGAGGAGTGTCCCCAAAGGGTGATGAGAGAGCCGCTGAGCTCATACTGCCTATAGCGGTCATTTTATGGTGATATTCGCCGATAGACGGTGCTCAGTAGCAAAACGATTGAAAATAGAGCTTACAACACAACAGACCAGGACCGTACTGTGAGACCAGCCATGCTATAATAATGTGGCCATTTTCTTCAAGCCATCAATGATGCGTGCTATGATCTAATTATCTCAAGATTTGGGCAAAAATCGTACCGGTCCAGCCGCCAGTCTACTGTGAAGAGCGGCAGAAGGTGTGGTAGTAGAGGACGACGAAGACGACGACGACGGAGGCTGATTCTCCATACCCATTGCTTGATGATGATGTCCTAATAACAGCGACCGAAAGTCCAAGACGGCCATCCCCTGCTAAGCTCACCAATTGCTGATATGTCCTCCAGATTGGGTCTCTTACTAGAGGCCCCTTGCCCTCCAGGTATTGTGAAACCCGATGCAAGTCTCTGTCCACTCTGGTACGGCGCCGGCTGACGCCCAACGACCAGCGAGGATGAAGAATTGTTGGCTAGCTGCATCGTACCACTCCCCTCGAAAACTACACCAACCACTATGGTACCACCCCGAACTCATACAGTCTTACCGTTGGTCCTATTAGCGAGCACCGTCCCCGCGCTACCAGCTCTCGTAGAGCTAGGCGAGTGGCTCCTACTACTAGTAGCCCCCGTTTGATGATGGCTAGATGCAGCAGCCCCTATAGCTGCTTGACTGGGTCGCTGCCTATGTGATGGTAGTACTGGCAGACTCAAGGCTGAGTAGCCAGCAGCACCAGCCGACGATGACGATGATGATGATGTCTCGACTCCGGACAACACCTGATCACTTTGCTTACCATCGACTTCATCGAACAGTAGCATCCGCTACTACTACTACTACTACTACTACTACTACTACTACTACTACTACTACTACTACTACTACTACTACTACTACTACTACTACTACTACTACTACTACTACTACTACCACTACTACTACCTTCACATCTCGGTCAGTAAGACGTTTGTTGAGATAGGAGATCACTTGTTCATTCGACTCTAGTAGTTTGTGCGCCTCCGCCAGTTTAGCCCTAGTCGAGTCACACTCCTCCTGAGCTCTATCCAACGCATCAAGAGCTCCTGAACGAGGTCACCGCTCCCACTGCCCAGACGGGAATACACAATACGTTTGTGCTCCAGCTTGGTGTCGTCATGAGACCTCTGCTCCTCCAGCAGACGGTGGTCCAACTCGTGAATCGTCTCCTCGTGAGTCTGCATATCCTGCAACAGGAGAAGGGTCGACCCTTTCAACAGTGACCGACCATCACCAAATATGAGAAGACTAGAACAATGCCTTCAACTGGACAAGTCTAATTGAAGAAGATTCGATTAGTCTACTTACTAAGCATCACAACGATGAGGAGAATACGATTCGAGAAAAGAGTGGTATGATGAACCGATTCCCGATCACCTGTTTTAGACCCTTCACTCTAGACTTATATGATTTGATCTGATCCTGCAGCTTCTTGATCACTTCATTGCCCTTTGTGGTCTCTTTGAAGCTAACACTCAGCTTCTCTTCTAGCTGAGTGAGACTACTCCGATACCTGCCATCCATATGGTCCCGGGTTCGAACCTCACAAGCCGCACATTTGTATCTGTTCTTCCAACGATGACTTCTGTTGGTTAGCCTGCTCCAGCAACTCTCTTGACTTATCTGCGATCAACCATCCCATTCACCTCGTGTACGTGGGCGTACGTACTCTATCACCACCTCATTATAGTCCAACAACAACTACTACTCAGCAACTATACGGATCAAAGTAGCGACTACACTCGTACCATACGGAGTAAATTTCAAGCTGTTGTAAAAAGCACATAAGAATTTTAGCAAAAATTTTCGTCCAGAGTTTGCTCCGACGACAATATAATAAGGTGAAAATTGGTGACACGCTGGTGACACGAAACGCACTCTTGAGATTGCGCATAGTGTATATATTCGCAACGATACAGACTATACAGTTGTATATATCCTCCTACTAGCAAGCTCCTCCTTTGCTACTAATTGCTCTTTGGAGAGGGCCAGAGACACCTCCGCCTCAGACAGTCGTTTTTCTAGTGCGTAACTAGTGAACAGCGATTCTTCCAAAAAAAGCCATAGCTAAGCTACTCCAGTACTTCTCTTTTTCGAGCCTTTTCACCTCAGCACTCGTAGATCCATACCGCTCCTTGTCCTCTTCCAACTCCTTCGAGGCAGCTTCAAGCTTCCGAGTCAAGCTGGCTAATGAGTTCTCAAGTACGACTATCTGAAAGAGAACTCCGGTTCGATCCCAGCAGCCGGCATTTCTATCCACCTTCTCATTAGCCTCTGTCGCTGCTTTCGTTGATGATTCTGCTGCCGCCTGAGCGGTCTCCAGCTGAGTCGACAACTCCTTCACTACATTGTCCCGCTCCGCCGTGAGTCTATTAGGAACGAATAAAGCCGATTCGAGTCGTCTGCGATGCGGATACGTGTGGTGATTGTCTCGAATCTCCCGAGCATGCCGTTCGCTGATCTCGGCTAACTCCCTCTCGTGAACAGCCTTGAGGCTCTGTTCGAGCTGACACCGCTCCGCCTGGAATGAATAAAAGTAATACCCCTATATAAGGCCACACAAGGTCTCGTACGCCGACAAGCACTACCTCCCTAACCACAGGTCAACAGGAAGCTCACTTCCCGCAAAAACACCCTACCGCTCACCTTCATCAGATTGATCTCGTCCGCTTGAGACTGTCGCTCTGTGGTCACTCGCCTGACGATGACGACCCTCATCACCACTACGAGTATACCCCAATTCGACCATCGACCCCACCTTAGTTCCTTCTCTGTGTTGCACAATGTCTCCTCGAGTCTCTCAGCAAGCTGCTGGAAGTGGCTCAGCTTGGAAGCTAGATAATGCTTTAACACTTCATCTGTGCCTGCATGACCACAATCTTTTCATGAGGATGAGCAACATAGACGTCATGTGCCTCTTCCAAAGAGTTCGACTTCATTAGAATTTCACCAGTAGAATTACCTTTCCGCATTCTTAAGCACAAGTGGGTGATCTCTCTGAACTGATTAGCCTCTATTATGCTCAGCGTGGACTCAACAGTCGATTCTCCCACTGCTAAGTAGACGGACATATTCTGACCTCCTGTCGGGGGGCTGCTCCCATTGTGGGCCTGATGGAGGGCAACAGCACTTCACCAGTAAGATGACATACCCCCCATTTTACGCATTCGGCGACGAGTTCAGTAATCATCTTAGGGAAGTTTTGGAAGTCGACAAGTAGCCTTTGTTCCGTCTTGAGAGTGTGGTAGTCGGTCTCAGCAAGGGACAGCGTGTACCTTCCATACCACACCTCGCCCAAATCGTGGTTCCCAGTACTACAGGAAGAACGGGTCCCGACTGTTCGTAATGGTTATCATGAGAGCACCGGGGATACCTCCTCTGCTCCCATTCCCCGAGTTGGAGGAGGCACTTGGTGACTGTAAGGATAGCTTCAACGTGAGGTTCGCGGAGTACCTAGACTTGCTTCTACCGAGGCTACCATATGATATTGTCGGACTTACTCTTCCCTATCGAGGGGCCTTATCCTCACTCTAACATCTCTAACGTAAAGTACTTGTTCGTTCTCGGACGAGTAGACAGGCCCTGATGAAGATGATGCTGCCATTCCTCCTCCACCAGCCATTATGAATGCCAGCCTTAAATAGGGAAGTGTTGCCGAGTTCATATTGCGCACAGTCAGTGCATCGCTCCGCTCAAATTTCGGCGCACGTTTGCCATATCGATCTTTTAAAATTGGTCCCAGCTTCGCAACGTTAGGGATAGCGGACTGACGGATTCATAATATGTTGAATACAAGCACCTTGAGTACCCATCCTGCATTGCGTTTGAGGTTCACATCAATCATGGGGGGATGCGTCACTCGCGACGAAATTGAGGGAGTTGTTGAAAGGCATCAGGTTGTCGTAGGAGTAGTTTAGCAACTGCCTTTGCCCTCGGCTGTATCGGTGGACTCATTTTCAGGGGTATTTTAATCTGTTGATATGAGTAGAAGAGATAGTAATATAAACAGCAACAACGACAACTCGGGAGTGGCCCCATGCCGCAACTGGACGTACTTGGGAAAGTGGTAGTACGGGAAGTGACCTACTTTGTATCTTGCCAAAGTCGACCTAGGATACTCTCCTCAGTGAGTTCGGGGATTCCTGTACCTACGCCCATCATTCTCCCAACCGATCTGCCACGGGTCGGTCGGCCCATCCCAGCGGCCATCAGAGCACCACCACCACCACTGCGCGCAAGCCGACGCCCTCCTCGGGAGCCTCCAGACGGAGGAAGAGCAGTGGTATCACATACTGTTATTGAATACCGTAACTTGCCGAATTCAGGTGGTAGTAGCACTGCTGGTAGTGGCTCGGCTACTGCTAGGCCTAAGACTGTTCTCACTAGGAAGAGAGAGGGCAAGGACGTAATCATAAACCAGAATCGATCAACGTCTCTTTGAATCTGTTTCCCCTCAGTCTGCCGCATCACCACCACCCGAATATGCCAAAGGGACTTTATCTCCACTCTCAC
>NW_003205427.1:263259-272867 GCF_000006405.1 Perkinsus marinus ATCC 50983 | reverse complement strand
GTTGGAGGGAATCTTTGGGTATCTTTCAGGTTACCCCCGAGCAGTAGTGCGTTGGAGAAGGCAGCAAGTGAGTCATGGGTTATTAGTTAGGATTTGATAGAGGTGTGGTATTAATATATAATAAGATCATCTTTGATCACCTATCTAGAACGTATACGATCCCTGCGTGGCAGTGACAAGCCGATGGAGCCAGGTTCGGGCTCAGGTTCACCTCCCCCTCCTTCTCGGACCTCAGCTAAGCAGCCTGCCCCGCGTGCCCCATGCTGGGGTCCACCCCCTACTCCTCTGCCTCCGTCTACTACCGGTCTAGCGTCATCAGTCTGGGGCCCACCACCGGGAATGCCCCCACCTCCCCCTCCTCCTCCTGGGCCCCCACCAGCCGTACCTAAAATGTCATCAAAGTAGTAGTAGTTACAGTGAACGGATGGGGAATGGTAGCAATGCATATCATAGGTCCAGCCAAGGCGCAGGTGCTGCTGTTACTGGTAGTAGTAGTAGTAGTAGCAATAACAGAAATGCTGCAATGGTGATGGGAGGAGATGGGACTCCACAGAGTGCCGCACAGGCGATGGACTCGCCCCAGAGGGCTACAGGAGGGTAGCGGGGTGATGGTCATACTTTTCAATTGGAGTTGGCTATAGTCACTGTGGGGTTTTCGCTTTGGTGTGGTATCATATTTCCCCGGCGTGAAAATATTACGACGCTCTTCGTTTCGCGTTCTTTCGTCCTGCGAAATGCATTGCATCGCGGACTAGCCGTAGGACAGGTGGAATATACATTTGGTTGGATGGCTGAGATCAGTACATTGCAGTTCCCCCAACCGTCCCCCTCCGCTCTCCTCATCAACGTCCTCCTCTGGGCCACCTCCCTTTGTATTGCCATCATCAGCGGTGGGTAAAGGCATGAGGCCCCCTAGTGGCAGGGTGCCGAGGTCGCCCATCCCACCGATCGAGAAGCCCGCGCCCCTGCCTCCCTACATGTTGGAGCGCCCACCACCACATGCCACTTCGTTGAGTGCCGACCCAGTAGGCGGAGCGAAGCGATGAGTATTTGTTATTATTACTCGTGTGATCCTCAGACTATACGGAAGGAATTGCAGATGCACCGTGTGAATACCGTGCTTTCTAACAGGACTATCCTGTTGATTCTACATGCTGCTGGAAGATTGTCGGAATATTTCACTCCACCACAATCGTTGGGCCTGATAACCATCTTGAATCGATAGTTATAAGACTGCTAGGGTGGAAAGTAGCGAAAACAGCTTTTTTTATGAAAGTTATGTGGGAGTAATGATAGGGAAAAACATAACGTGTTGTTGATTTGGGTGGATGTGCATCGATTTTCGCATTGTTGCTTCCGTGTAGTTCCCGATTTCGTCCAGAATAAGTATCATACATTATTATCACTACCCGAGGGAGGTAGCAATACCCGACAAGCTGTAATCACGGCTTCCGCTCCTGCTGTTGAGGGCCAGACGAAGGTCGGCAGTAGCAGCAGCAGCAGTAGTAGTAATGTTGGCAATGGCTCTTACTTTGGATACCAGTACAAGACTTATTTCTATAAGGCACTCTCGGTCGCGGTAAGGGGGGGGTGCAGTGTTGGGGTCATTTCGATCTGCATCATGGTTTTCGCGCTGACGTGCGATCTGGTACTTGCTGTGTTGTGGTCGTGTGTAGGACTCCTATGTCTATTGCCTATGTCGAGTTGATGGGTTCAGCCTGAGCAACTTTGACTTGGTCACAGAGGCTGTTAGAACGTGGAGCGCCATTGTAGGTTGCCGACTTGATGTCGTAGACACTTGTGCTGTTATTCAGCACCATCCATGTATAGTACCCTTACGGCAAGCCTTCGGGACGAGAGATTTCATTGAAGCTGAGAACCCTAGTCAAGATGGAGGGTCCTTGGTAGGGTATCGCTCCGCTAGTGAAGTGGTGACAGGTCGTCTTGTTAGGTTTATGTGTATGATTATATACCGTCAGTGGCGACACTGCAGTCGGTATTCATAGACTCGCCTACGCTCAAACAGAATGGGATTGGGGGAATACCTGAACATGTTATATGGGTGGGTGCAGGGATAGAACTCGGGGTCTCGCGGTAGCCCGCGCTGAGTTATACCGTTGAGCCATGTTGGACGGCTGTGTGATGTTGCAGGACGTACTGAGCCAGCTCATCATGTGTCTCAAGTACATTCACAGTCATGGCCTCTCTGCGAAAGTCATCCATCCAACGAAGGTGATCACTTGCCTGTTCGAGGATCGGTATGGTCAAATTGAGTCCCGTCAGATTCTGGTAACCGACACCGCCTTTCTCTACCCACCACGGGTCTACTTGAACTGCGTGGGTCTATTGGATGCCTTGGCACAGGAGTCAGTGAGTGCCCACCTGCAACGATGGCTTTGTCTTATGCTCTCTATCGATACAGCCACCTACTAGAAACGGCCTAGCGCCGCCGACAGCATGGGTGGGCTCCTCTCGGACCACCACTGGGCAGGCGCCACAACAGCAACAGCAGCAGCAGAGCTCGATAGCGCATCAACAGCAGAAAGATCTTATATGTTTGGGACGCCTTATTCTGTCTATGGCCACTGGTGAGGATTGTAACCCATGTGCTTCAACATTGCATTTTAGGGCGTAGTGACAATGCGCTGAAGATTCCCGAGGAGATGGACGCCTCTAATGGGGTGGGTTTCATGGCCAACCCGACCTATTCGGATGATTTGAAGTCGCTGGCTCAAATTCTTCTCACTCAAGTGAAGGATTTGTCCAACTACCCCACTTCGGAACAACTGGCTTTCAAATACTGCAATCACATTGTCAACAAGGTGAGCTCTGCGGGAATTCACTCGGAATACCATATCGGTTTTTTTAGTTCGAAACCTCCTTATTCACTACGGACATGCTCCTGAACGAATTCAAACTGGAGGTGGACAACTCGAGAATGCTCAAACTGCTTATCAAGCTATGTAAGGAGTAAACGTTGAGGAAACGCAAGATTTTGCAAGATTGCAAGATTGTTGTGTATTAGGCACCATTGCTTATTGCTATCCCATGAACTACAGTGGCAGTCTACCTTCTAGAGCGTATCAGCAGAGCACGGCGTCGTCCTCCGAGACTGCAGTACTCGGGCGAAACGCCAATCGTGGGGCTCAGCCCAACAATGGGGATGCTAAACGGTAGGGTGTCTGGTGGTGTGCAATGATAGGACTCGCAGTGGGAGGGTCTATGGATAGTGGTCCTTGCTATCTGCGACTTGAGTCGGCTTGGAGTTATCGTTGTGATACTAGTATTTATTGACGCGAGTCTTTTGGCGGGAAAATTTGAAAAATTTGTCCCATCTGATGAGGTGTAGGTGAGGGGGCGGTATTCATCAAATTTATGGTATACTCGCATATCCCTTCATCTCAAGCATGATGGTTTTTTCCCTTTTTTGGTTTTTTGGTTTTTTACTTTTTTTGCGGTTGAGGTAGAGGCTTTTGAGGTGGTCGTTGGTGGAACTGTGGGAGTAGAAAGTTACCTCTTGCATTCGAGTAGTTCTATTTGTGACTGGATTCAGGCTGGAGCGTCCAAGTTGGGCAAAGAACATGAACGCTCAGCAAATGGATGAACGGCAGCTGGTAAGCCTATACAACCCTGGTTCGATCCCTGCACCTGACATTATTAGGTGAATATGTTCATGGAGTACCTCTTTGGTCAAGTTGTTCCTGGAACGTCGCCTCCCGCCAGCATGGTGAGCATAGCCTCGCCAGCAACCAGCACTTCGGGAGCATGTCTTCAGGTGGCCAACAATCTTCAGCATGTTCTTGACGGTTTGGCGAAGGCCGACGTGGGCACTCTACATGAGACTATCACTCTGGGGAGCAAGGTATGTCGGAGGTATGCATCTTCATAGGGAGGAATAGTTTTCAGGATGGTGCTGATTGTGTGCTGGCCACGTTTGGCGACATCAAGCGGTCTGTGGATGGCTCATTTCGGGACTTGGTTCTAGAGTCCACAGATGCAGTGCAAGCCTCGGCAGGCTTGAGGGCGGTCTCCCACACGGGTCATCATGGTCATCATGGTCATCCTCATCATCATCATCAGCACACTTCCAGCAGCAGCAGCAGTGGTTTGATGAGGTCTACAACGGGCCCGCCTGTGATGGGAGGGGAGAGTGGCCCTACCCTGATGGAAGGAGTAGGAGGAGGAGACGGCAGTACGGGTGAGCTTATCGTGAGGACGGCAGCAGATGGTGTACGCGTTCCCTTCTCAGGATCCCAACCGCGATCTGGCACTCCTCAGAGGATGCCTAGATAGTAGTGATGGCGAATATTCGATATGCATTTATAATATTTGGGATAGTGCTACCGCTCCATCATCATCATTGGCCAGGATGATGGTGGCATTGATGACAATGCTTGGGATCTGACGAAGCCCTTGTGTACCATAACTTCTCCATATCATCATCTTGGGGATGTCGTGGCATCACTCGCAAGGCCCTCGCGGGCAGACTACAATGAGTAAAATAGAATTGATAACCATTGAAAGTGTTTTCTATAGTGAAGGAGTTGAGTTGCATGCCAAGGATGGGGTGGCGAACAGCATTTGGTGTTGACTGTTGCATCGGACGAGTATAATGTCCTTCAACTGTTCTAACGTCTCGAGGTGTCCTACGATATGTTAAAAGTGCAGGCGTGAGGGGTTGATGGGCAGGGTCGGTGGTGAGGAGTAGACTCTACTCAGTAGAGGTGCTGTGGATGAGGAATGCCTTTGGTATGTCGATGACGAATGCTAGTGGAGCTTTATGCTACTAATATAGCATAGACTTGGTAGAATAGGTATATGCGAAGTTGCAAGGCCCTATCCAGTACTACTGAATCTAGTCATCAGCTACGCACTGTTATATTTCCAAAGTCCCCTCAGCAGTAGCAGCTCAGCTCAAGCGGTGCAGTGAGCGAAGGAGATGCCAAGCCGTCGGGGGAAGACCCTCCACCTGCTAACGTACACTACTGATAATGATGTTCTGTAGAGTTGGGTTCACCAGCCTAGCATTAACCAAGTAGTTTTCATTCCAAGATGCTACGTAATGGCGGTGGCCACACAGCGGGCCCTACTTCCTCGTCGTCATCATCCTATGCAGCTCGGGGAGAGGCATGCTTCCAGAGAATGGATAAATGCAATGCTGAAGTGCTGGCACTGCTGTAGGTTTGGTTGCATCACCCGAGGGAAGTATTACCCACCGTGTTCACTCACTTCGACGCTGTTCCGCGTGAGCAAAGTTTACAAGCTTAGCCCCACAAGGGGACGTCGGGAATGATAGTTTTCGGTCGACATCGTCTGGTCAAGTATGGGCAATCACATGCTAATTGTATTTGCGAAGTTTTAGATCGACTCTCATAAATCTCGGGGAATATTTTTCACGTTTGCATGCCAAACTGCCACACACTATATATCACAGACTGTGATATAGTGCGTGTCAGTTTGATAATCACATTGTCAGGTATGGTGCCACAGTGAGGCAGTTGTTGGTGGATTTTGAAGGCGACTTTGATAAGGTTAACAAAGAGCTGTACAGGATGGGTACCGATATCGGCGCTAGACTGCTTGATGAGTTCCTCATCAAGAGTAGAGCACCTCCTTGTCAGGACTTCAGAGACGCGTGTGAGGTGATGTTTATGGACATGCTCTCACCGGGGATCGAACCTGCGCCCTATCCCTCAGGTTATGAGCAAAGTTGCATTGAAGATGTATCTTGGGGTAACAGGAGACTGTGTCGATTGGGACAACAGTACAGAGGGAAGGAAGTGCCGTTTGGTGACATCACTGCTTCGCTCCGCTAAGGCCAACATATGCCTTCCATAGGTGCTCCCAGTGAACCCACTTAATGACTTTGTAGAGCTGCCAATGGAGCTGAGGCGTCCGACAGCAACAACAACAGCAGCAGGAGGCACTGACCACCCTGGGCCTATCTTGTGAGTTTTGGGCCTTCCTCATCTCCTTGGCATTATCGTTAGAGTAGTGGCAAATGCGACGCTCAGTGAAACCATCAGTGAACCATGAAATTACTCTATTTTTAACTGATGTAGTCGAGTGTATAGAGTACAAGTCAGATAGAAATTCTCAAGCAGGCGAACGGCATTGGAGCTGCAAACCCACTCTGCGTTTTAGGTACTACAGCAACATACTGTGTGGTGTCATAGCTGGTGCGATGGAGCAACTAAGGATAAACGTAGCGATAGAATTAATTGGTTGAAAGTTCAGAGGGCGCTGATAATTATCAGGTTGCTGTCCAGTTTGAGAGTGACGTTTTACTCGGGGACGAGACATCGGTGATCAGTCTTGAACTTCTGGAGGTAAAGACGGAGATGCCGAGGCTGGGAATCGAACCCACGACTATCTTCGTTCAGATTATCACCGATGATATCCACGAAGACTCTGATAGTGACGCTGAGTAGACAGAGACAAGCAGTCCTTCTCTATATCGTTTCTATGTTGTTGTGTGTTGGATTAGTAATGGGAAGATTCTGTGACGCAATTGGTTTCTACTGTGAACTCCGCCCACTGCGCATTCCCTCACCACTCAAGCCTCGGTAATCTGGCATGGTCCAGTGAATGCCCCCCGGGTAGAATCGCCGGAGGTCATGCTGTGCTATCGAGTTTCTCATTCATTGCTGGTCTCTGCCGAAGTGCCGGCTGACCTACGACATGATATCGTTAGTGTGCGATGAGTACATTATGTCCTCAGAGCATCACATTGTTAGTCAGGATGGTCGAAAACTCGTAGGTATCATGTTTCCGAATAAGAAAACAAAATCAGTGTCCAAGCGCCTCCATAAAACACCTCTTACAATAGTCAGTATCTCTTAACAGTGGTTGAATGAGAAGTCAATCTCACAAGGGTTCATATATGGAGCGTGATAAGTGGGGGTATACATTACATACATCATAATCGGATCTCACAGATGGCCAACATCTAATGATGCGATGTCAGGATGGGAACGATTATAAACGGAGATCTGATAACTAACAATGACCATTATCCCAAACCATTCGCATTCCTTCGATGCTTGCGAAGTGAACATACTAGAAATAAATGTCCACGAAGAGCAAGAACAGAATATGGCGATAGTAGTGACGTCACTCGGAATACATAGAGCCGTTGAACAGAGCATGCACGGGGAATTATGCACCGACCTGGTGTTAGTATAGACGAACTTTGTAGGTAACAACACATATCCCCGATGCCGTAGCACAATCGGGGAAATAACATTTGATTATTGTCTCAAGCTTTGTATCAAAGAGTTCTCGTTTTTGTTCCCCCCTACTCAACTGTGGATTTCTCGGGATGGCAAACCAAACCCAGTGCTATGTAACTGTCGAACTCGGAAACTCTTTTGATGAGCTCACAAGAAACTAGGAAGACACCGGTAACGACGTCAATCCATTTGGATATCCTCAACGGCCGAATCACTCGATGATGATGACGCTCCTCTGCCTCGTCGTGCTTCGTTACCAGCGGCCTACGCACGGCGACGATTTCACACAAAGGTGACAACCTACGAGTCACCTCTTCTAGAAGGATCCGTTGTATTAGTGGATCTTCATCATCATCAATCTCGAGATTCCCTCGATCTCCCAAGTCGTTCACCATCCCATTCTCCTCTTCCTCCTCTCCTTCATCCACAGGCTGAGGTTCCCCTCCTAGACCCAACCGTTCGGTGATCCGATCTAGAGCTCCTCGAATGCCAGCCGTGATGTTTATCTGAGAACGAGTTATGACAACTAAGTGAAAGCATGGTGGTCCTACCGGTTCGGCTTCAGTACCAGTGTAATCCACACGTGACCATGGCATGAGGCTTTGGAGAAATGCGACAACAGGATTCGACTCTAGGGATACATTTGCTCGACTGGCATCTCCTCCATCACGACGGAGATCAGTTCCATAAGTTTTGAACAACTGAGGGAAATCCAAACATCCGTGAGTGTTGAAGAATGTCAGCATCCTAACCTCATTGTCGGCTTCAAAGAGAGCCCTTGGAAGCATCGGAGAATTGACGGTGAACTCCGACTTGGAAATGTCAGAATACCTTCCGACTAGATCAGGCAGAGTGCTCGTAGACCATCGCCTTCTAACAAGCTCCAGGTCTGGACTCAGCTCAACCTGCCAAGGAGACACTATCTTGCAATCTTGCAATTCCTCAACGCTAGTGTGGTACCAGCCGTTGACAGACAGAGAAGAGCCACTGCTGCAACTGTTCGGGTTTCCATAATTGCCACGCCTTCTCGGCATAAGCTTCCCCCATAAGGAGGTGGATCGAGCCGAATTTTGCATGCATGAAGTATCTGCACACGAGAGACTCACAGTTGTTCACACTGTTACATGACGCACGTTCGAGCATCCGAGAACGGGGGGTTCCTAAACAAATCTTCCCAAGGTTTATGCCCCGGTCCTGATAGAGGAGTTGACATCGCTATCAACAGTGTTCGCACAGTATACGGGAACCTGACGGTATGCAGGACGTCAACGCCGTGAGTGTAACGAAGCCTCTCACAGAAGTATGGCTTTCATGAGCGCCACCGAAGCATCTAATGCCGAGTCGCCAGTCGGAGCATCTGAGAGATAAGATATTCACCCAGAATAGACTTGAGCCCCTCACCAGTGATGATGAGCGTTTTCCGCAAGTCCTCGGCCGTGACCCGTGGTATAGCGGCTGAAGCCTCCTCGGCTGTCGGTAGCTGTTGATATCGCGCCAACGCTTCCGAGAATCTATGCCGACACATGAAACTAAATAAGGTTGATAACTACTCACGCGAAGTTTGGCATTGCGAGATCGAGAGCTGAGTATTGAACTTCCTCAGGAGCTGCAGGTGGCAATGACGCGTAGGACGCTACGAAACGGTGAAGCCAATCGTATTCGTGGCTGCGGATCTGAAAACGAGGAGGATGGCAGTTGGGATCAGGAACAGGAAGGCTACAGCATAAGTATCAAGGTGCATGAGGGCATGAACTCTATCCTTCTCGACATCCATTAGCAGTAGTAGTTTGAAAATCTCCAAAGCTGTACGAGTGCAGCCTTGACCAGCCAGTAGCAGACCGTGAACCTACAATGGAGTCCTCCTGAAGGCGTGATCTCGGGAAGGGAGGCTCACCAACAGAGTCCTTAATGCGAGGATTGTGAAACAGTAGTAAGGGTCCTCCTTGGACAGCCGCAGTGAGGCTACTAATCCCACTTCTTCGTTACCGGTAGGATGCTCTGAAATTCGGGACGATCAGAATAGTCACAGCGCGACTCTCCCCGGTCCAGAGGCTAAATGTGTGATATTCATCCGTCCTTACTGCCCCTAGCATGTCGCTTCTTGCCGCTGCTGTTTTTCTTCTGATTCTTGTGCCCAGTATTAGACTCCATGAAAGGATCAAATAGGGGATGAGTGCTGCATTGTAGGACATACAGCCCTCGCCGCAAGAGCTGCCCGGCACGCTCGAACTCCCGATGCTCCCGGTAGAGGTCAGTGATAGCCAGTATCTGATGACTGGCCTCAATGAACAGCGATTGGACAAAGGAGTGGTACTGAATGAAGATGGAAAGGGTTCTTCTGGAGAAAGTATATGAGAGAATCCACGTCCGAGGAGG
>NW_003205427.1:239152-263159 GCF_000006405.1 Perkinsus marinus ATCC 50983 | reverse complement strand
ACCAGGGAACTCACAATTTCGCAGTAGGTGTCCATAGACTTCAAATAAGAGTTGCTCGGCTCTAGATAGAACTGAGCTCTATCCTCTCCACTGGATGTACTGCTCCCTGACGGAGAGTATCTACAGTGATCATTCGAAAGGTCCCCGGTTCGATCCTAGCATGGTACACTTTCATCATCAGCGTCGCATCCTTCACTGCAGCTGGGCTCGGCCACATCTCCTCCTCCTGGTTCATAGGCCAACCATGCAACAGCCACGACTTCTTCTTTAAGTTCGCACTGGATTGAGCAGCTGTCGCCACCCCCATCCCCCGGGGGTTCATGATTCGATTGTGCGAGTGAGTAGCAGTGTTCTCAGCTCGAACTCCCAAGTTATAAGCCTCAGAACCGAAGATGCCTGAAGAGGTCCCGGGTTCGAACCCCACAAGCGGCATCTCGACTCACGCTTGATCTCAGTCTGTGGATTTAGATTGCCACGAGCAATCCTCAGCAATGGCTCGGATGAAGCTGTTGTCGTCGATGCAGGCGAATCTGAAATATAGACTGATCTCGGTGGCGAATAACAGTTGGAATAAAGTGCACGTGCTGGGAATCGAACCCGGGTTACTCTTCTTCTCGTCAGCCTTCGAAGCTTTACTGCTTTTGCCTCGCTGCTGTGGAGGAGTGCTCTTCTTCTTCTGGGTATGCTTCTGCGGCGTCTTGCTCTTCTCTGTCACCACCGCCGGCGCTGCCGGAATCGTCTCCTCCTCTTCGTCACTCGAAGAGGTATACTCATCATCATCGTCACTATCTAGTGCTGCTGCGAAGACGTTCTTATCTGAAACCATTCAAGGTGTTCTGATGAACCGACTCGATCGTCGTCATCATAGTTACACCGCTTGGGAGATTCCTCGACCGTCAGCTCTTCTTCCCCCTCCCCGAGAGCAGGGACTGATCCTTCGAGGTCTCCTTCCTCCGCTAGACGGAGCTGCTTGTTAATCTGTCGTCTACTCATAACACAATTGCTAATCTTTTCCATGGTCCCGACCACCACAACGCAACGATCGTGCAATTTCAAATCAATTGTGAAGATAATCATGAATAGAAGAAAGCGGTCCTCGGTTATCACTAAAGCGTGAGGTTATCACTATATCGTCCTAAAGGCCGCTAGTAGAGCTTCTCGGACTGCCTTCAAACAAAAATGGCAGCTCGCTATCTCCAATATGCTATCGACTACTGCTGCTGCTTGCCGAATGAAAAGGGGCTACCCAGGCGGCAAAGAGCTCCTTCACTACTTGAACTAGTAAAATTAATATGACAACGAACCGACTTCGCCTTCAAGATCAACTGCTATCCACGGCGATGCTACTGGGTCCCTTCCTCTCGAAAGAGTAGAAGGAAAAGGAAGAGACACACGAAAACTGGAAAGAGGCCGAATACAAAGCATCTCAAAGCCTCGAGTCGAGTACTCGCATCCTCATCACCAACTTGAATACAACATCAACAACATCCGGAAATGCAATGATCATTAGTAATCATCTCATGAATGGATCATGGTGAGTTCCGTCAAAATTGGGCCTCAACTGTATCTTGCCTACTCAACCTCAAGATTCCACCTTCCGTTCCTCCTCTACGACCGCAAACACCGCCCACTTCCCAAACAAAGAGGAACGAAACGCGTCAGGTAGACCTTGCTCGAGCCTGCGTATCAGAGGGTTCCGTCACTACGCCACGAAATTATTCCCGAAATTTCCCCTATAAACATCTAAATTCCTGGTCGACGAAAACAAGGTAAACTATGATTTTTTCAAGTGTCGCTTCGCTGTCCTCATCGTTTCTTTTACTTTCCCATACAAAAAGCCCCTGACTATCCTACGAGAGAACTCAGCGAGTGCAGAGCTGCAGTTGCGAAATATCTTAGGCCCAGCTCGGTAAGATACAGAACAGGTCCCCACTACCATTATCTCGCTCCCTCTCCACGCCCGACCTTGCTAAGCTAGCTGTCCTCAATATTAACCGCTGATCAACTCTTCATTTTAAGGTGTCTTCATACTCTTCAAGGAACCACCATCTTTGACCATCTACAATGAAACTACGATACAATCACGACACCAACCACAATAGGTGAACCCCTGTATCACACATTGCTCCCTCAGCATTTATGCAAGGACTATGCTACTCCCCTACTCATACCATTACCATGACCCCCTTATGGCCTACCTTCCGTTATTCCCTGTTTAGATCGATTACCTTCTATCTCCATCACAGCCCGCGACGCACTTCTAATCATCTGACATTCTCCTTCCACGCCACTCCATAACAAGATCACCATTCCGCCGTTCAACTGAATGCTCTGCTCACACGCTATCATACCTAAAATTTCCATGCTCAACCTTGGACGCTTTCTGAGCTCGACCGACCCCACCATTCTGCAGGTCTGACCTCTGAGGTCGTCGGGATAGAAATATTAAAAACATCTTGATTTCGATCGTCGAATGAAAGATATCCCCCAATGAGAACCTCTCCACACGACATCTCGTTGTGACAAGAAAGGCTGCTGACTGGCATACTACTCAAGATTAATTCTCAAGAGAGGTCGAGCAACGCATGTGCCGGTTGGAATGACCAGCATCGCGAATTGGTGGGAATGAACTTAAATTTCGATGTGACAGTGTCGATGATCCAGAATTGGTGTTGAATCAGAAGTCTCGTAATGCATCACCGAAAGTTCCTCATAGAAGTCAACAAACGCCAACCTCAATAACCGACGCTCATCAGTGGTGGAAGGAACGCCGGCCCATGGCGGGTGGTCAATTCAGAGAGATGACGTTTCGAAATATATAGGCCGAAGAGACCTATACGCACCTAACCGGAATCGAACCAGATACCTCTCCCTAGACAATCGTCAGCTTTCACCACTACACCACATTACTCGTCTCCATATCGGTATACTTTTCGCAGCTTCCTCCTTCCTTTTCTTTTCTTCCGCCGCATCAGCTCCCTCCGCTGCCAATCGCTTGGTCCTCGCCTACAGAAACTCTTCGAAGGGCCCCATCTATAAGAAGCAATACTGGGGTGGAAGGACCAGACTCTGGTCACCAGAGTCTCCCATCACAAGTACATGACGTAGCACTAGCATCCACGTAATATACCAATTGAGTGCTGCCAGTGCTAACACCTGAGGACAGGAGATTCCTAGTCGGCTTTATCGAAAATGATAGAAATATGGTAATAGGAAGAGCGAAAACTGCCCAAGGGCTACGCAAGGCGTGAGAGATCATCGCCGCGACGTCGACGGGGGCAATTACGATAGTAATTGCATTACTAAGCATGTAAAAAAGTCAGCTAGAAAGATCTGTCATAATACAGTGCCGCTGTGAGCCTTATATATTATCCACGGTCTATATTAATGCGAGGCGAGATGTGGGATGAGTCGATATTCCAACGGGCTTTTTAGGGTGATCACTGCAGGGACACTCCTGTGAGCTCAGAATTTTTAGTTTACTTCAGAGTAGCAATCCCACTGTACATGTTGCAGCGACTCGTCAGTCCATTGCTGAGCGTGATGCTATTAGCACCCGAGATTGGTTGAAGGACATCTGTCACATTTCTGGGCGAGCGCGATAATGTCGCATTGGTGTGATTCGCTAAACTGCGGCGACCATGCCAATTTCGCTTCAGAGTTGGTATCAGTTTAGTGACCACCGACTCGTCAGTCCATTGCTGAGCGTGATGCTATTAGCACCCGAGATTGGTTGAAGGACATCTGTCACATTTCTGGGCGAGCGCGATAATGTCGCATTGGTTGTGATTCGCTAAACTGCGGCGACCATGCCAATTTCGCTTCAGAGTTGGTATCAGTTTAGTGACCACCAGACATGACCGAAGGCTCAGTCAAGAACGGATGGATGGAAGGCCAAGGGAAGTACACCTTCCCAGACGGCACAGTGTAATACTGCACCTACTCTGCGCGGTATGCCAGGGTCGATATTAGATATTCTGGCACCTTCCTCAATGGTGAATTCCATGGGGAGGGAAGTCTTACCTTTCCTCACGGTGGTGCCTTCATTGGACAGTGGCAGAAGGGCATTGCTGTAGATGGCGAGTAAGGCGTAGAGGTTCACCTTAGAGATGCCATGCTGCGCTGTATATAGAGTAGAGTAGTAGTAGAAAATGCTAGAGCGGTAGAGAATAGGATAGCTACCGTCCCTGTTGAGGTTTTTGATGAAAATTGGCTTTTTCATCAACAAAGTTTTAGCTCGGAGGAACGTCTTCGGTTTTCGCAGCGAATTTCACACGATGGTTTTAAATTCCGCACTGTAGTTGATACACTGCTCTAATTCCGTCCTGTTTTGTATCTTGTACGATTCGACCTTAGATACGTTTTTAAAGATGGACTTGTATTCAAGGATGAGGACTGGGGTTATCTTTGCAGCGGAGATCGAAGATTTTATAACGAGATAGTCAATGGCTTGCGACCTGCGGGGGCATCATTGATAACCAACGATCCCAAAGGGCCACCTGATATGCCAGAAGGTAATGGGAGTGTTGCTGGTCTGTTCGCATCTCCCCTTCCCTAGGGTGCTACGATGTTGGCGATGGCTATTTAGACCCGGTGAGGGCTGTGACTTTGAGCTATGATGGAACGAAGGTCATTGGGACACCTGGGGAGGAGGAGATAAAATGGATTACGGAAAATGCCATGTAATGGTGATGGGCGTGTTTCAAACTCTGCATGGATTGGTTAACTCCTCAGGGTGAGATTCGCTGAGGATGAGGTGAGGCATGAGGATGTGTAGTATCATATCACCACGTTGAAGTCCTTACCCTGTTGTCACTATCACTGTATCGCGTTGAATGATCGGTCTAATCGTGGGAATAGCAGGGATACTTTTTCACTATGGATGCATTACCATTGACTCAAGCAAGGTCTGTATCGGATGCATCAGACATCCCTACAGTTGAAGACACGGCCAGCGTCGTCACCAATGCAGCCGTGGAGACCGACAGTATAGCCAGTGTAAGGGACAGTAGTGTATCATCCGAGACGGAGGAGCATGATGCGGACCATCTGGGAGTTGACGGAGTATCGTCTCTCGATTCGACCGCGAAACCGACGGAGAGCGGCGAACTGGATAAACCTCTTGAAGAAGAAAGCAGCGAGCGTAACCGGAGTGAATCCTCGGATGTGGCAATGTGCCGCATATGTGGACAAGGGGCCGAGGAGGGCCCTCTCTACCATCCATGTCGGTGCTCGGGTAGCATAGCCTACGTACATGAACAGTGTCTTAGGCGATGGCTAGCAATGCGACGTACTATGGGGTATATATTTAGGCTCTTTTTCTACGTGGATTGTAGTCGTTGTGGTCATCTAGAGACGCCCTATCTGCGATTGTACTTGACCTCTCTGGCAGGTACGGGACGGACTGATGATGATAATGACGGTACTTTCATTTTGGAGGATCAGCGTTGCGAGCTATGCGGACATAAGTTCTCCTTCCGAGTGGTGTAATGAGGCGGGATCGATCTTGCGACCTTTAGATTACGCTGGTTATGTGCAGGTACGCTCCCAATGCGCCACATCGTCTGCCTATGAAGTATCTCTTCACCGAGACTTGGAAGTTGATATTTTCTATTGTCAAGAAGTGCCTTCGTCCTCTCTATGCGTTTACAATATGGCTGGTAATATCGGGCTGGCCGACTCGTCTCTCGCATCATTACGTACTCCGTCATCGGATGTAATTTCATGGCGCAGTGACGCATTTCAGGTACTACTGCCGTTGGTGTCGATGACCGTACTGGTAGACGTTTTTGGTGTTATCGATGGCTTTCCGGATCGTCTTCAAATGTAATTTCGTGGCGCGTGACGGACTTCGTGGCCCGGCTTGTGATTGAGCCTCTACCATATCATCAGATATGGCTTCGTCCTTGGCCCGAGCTCCTCCAGCGACAGTCGGGTACCATGGTTAGCCTTGGTGTTCAGACGGCCGATGTTGGGGGTGTTGTGCGGAGGGATAGTCGTTTCTATATGCGGTTTTGGACTGCTGCAATTGTGGCTGCATACGCGGATAGCAGCCGTCCCAATGGTGGTGCCTACGGAACCCGGCGATGAGCGTCCTAGGGTCATAGAGAGGAGGAGGAGGAGACCAGCAACACCGACAGGAGGAGCAGGAGAGAATGCTCACGAGGTTGAGGTGGATAACAACGATGATGAAGATCATCATGACGTTGGTACGGCTACTACGACAGTAGATGGCAGCGGCACTGCTGAGGAAGCGGAGATTGAAGTCAGGCTTGAGAGTAGGGACTAGGAGGGGGGGAGGTTGGTAGTAGAGTAGTGTGGACCATTCTTCCACTTCTTAGACCTAATCGGTTTGGAAGGCAGCTTGGGACCATCGATTTCAACGTGGTTTGTGATGCTCTACGCCAATACTATAGCCATGCTCGCTCTGGTAGTCTTACCGTACTATATAGGTAATCATCGGAGGACGATTGGCCAGTTGGTGGAGCTTGCTGCCGTCATTCGAGTGGTCCTGAGATCTATCCTCCCGCAGGTCGTTTTATATACGTACATTCCTTCCCCTCTTCCTTGGCCTACATCCCTTCCATACCGAATCAGTACTATTCCACTGCGTAGTTCTTTCCACTGTCACCTCCTCGTAGTTCCTTGTCCCCTACTTCATCAAGCGTGACAACAGCTCTATTGGCGACGACACTCTCCCACACCACCACAGTGATTGCAGGCATGGACAACATCGAGAACTTGGCACAGTGCCCTCTGGCCCCTACACTGCTGCAACCAACTATACCGGTGATTGTTTCGGCGGCCGTCCTCCTCTTCCCGTTACCTCGTTCATTTCAGGAGGACCCCTATCTAGTATTCATACAGCGTATGCAGCAACATGTGGAGACGGCTAGCCAGCAAATGTATCCCCGCCCGTTAGTTGACGACGTAAGCTGCTATGGTAGAAAGTAATGGAGTATTATTGTGTTTGCCTTGTAGTTCCCATGGGACCTCATCTGCCTTTCTCTCGGTGGTCTCCTCTGCACCCAAGTAGCGGCTATATATCATCTCTGGTCGACGCGGGGTGGCATGAGCTTGTTCGGGAAAGTAGGATCTCTTTAGATGCGCTCTGAGTCTAATTTCGTGGCGCGCGGTCAGGTTCTGTCGGTACTGGCGACTGCGTTAAAGTATTGTGTTGTGATTATCACCGGTGGTTTCCTCCCATCGTTGATGATCGGCTGCGTAGTACTCCTCGCTCTTGAGTCGGCGGGTAGGCCCGTGGAGTTTCGTGGCGCGCGAAATATCTTCTAGGTACGCACCCCTTCCAACCGACCAATGAACGTAGTCTGATGTCCCTAGCTCTAAGCCAGCTCCCAGTAGCTGTTGGCACCATATTAGTTATGCTCATCGGCCATCTGGTGATATCGATCACTCAGGCGGCCGAACAAGGGGTCTTGTCGTGTCTCAAACCCCAGGTAAATTGGGTAGTATTAAACTACCCTGCGTTTATCCTCGTGAGCAGGCTAAGGAGGCGATGAGAGAGTCTCCGGCGATGATTGCGTGTTTTGGCCATATCATTGGCCGACCAGAGGGAGAAGCACAAGGCGGCGACCAGAGGCTTGTTCGGAATAAGGGGATAGTGCCAGCCTTGTACTATTCCCTGCTTTATATCGTCTATAAACTAGCACTGGTGAGTCTAGTGTAAAATCGCTGTGGTCTATCGCTATGATCATCCTCTACTAGGTTTTCGTCTGTGTACTGCCGGCCTTAGCTCTACAGCATCGGTATCTACCACTGCAAACTCGCTTAGTCGTGACGGAGAATTCTCAAGCGCACGCTGAGGCAGCGATATCCACAATGGCGACTTCTGGTATGCAGGCAAAGATACGTTTGCGCACAGGGAAGAATCTTGGCACTCCTATCTCAGGCTCTTTGGACTACCTTTTCGTACCAGTGGAGTTCCTATGTGGTCACGTCCTCTTCCCATTGGTCGTTCGGAAGCCTCCAATGCCACCACTGCTCGCCTCCTTCGGCCGAACAGTTGTCAAGTAGGTGTTGGTGCTTCTACTACTATCATCGATTTCGACGTCCTAGGTGCCTCGGACTCAGTTCGCCATTTCTAGACTCGGCAGCCCCCGTTATAGTAGAATGGACCCTACCACTCGTCCTCCGACTCCTCTCTCTGTTATCTCTAGCAGCTGCTATCACCATGTTGACCATCACTACGATGCCAGTAAGAATGTCGGCAATTGACTTTCACTGACTTTGTCCTCCTTTGCAGTTGATTGTCGGAAGAAGAGCGTGTCGGCTACTACTCCCTGCATCGGTGTTGCAATATGTCGACGACCTTCAAGCGGTTCCTATGGGGGTCGTCTTGACCTTGCTGGGAGGCCAGGTGGGTTCATCCTACACCTTTTCAAACGCAAATTAATGGGTGGTTTAAGTACATGAAATTTGATTTCCGCAAGATGGAAGGAGTTTCCGCGAAATGAGAGTTCAAACTTGAAATGAAAGTTCAAAATCGTATATGAAATCAAATTTCATTTTTTTTCCATTTGTTCCTTCCCTCGCCGAATTTGAACCTAAAATCCGTAACCATTTTTGGTATTCTTAGGTGATCCTTCGGCTCATGACAGCGATGTCGAGAGTTCCAACAGCTGTGCGCTCCTTCTTTGGACGAATCTCGAATAACCAACATTTAATACGCTCTTTTGTCCGGAATACCCGAAAGTTTCTGCTCAACCTCGTGTCCTTACTAGCAGCTACAGTTTTCATCTTCGTCGTGGCACCTCTCTCACTTGGTCTCTTGCTCTACTGTGTACTCGTACTGCCTAACTCGACATCGGATGTTGTTAATACCGCCAGTGCTCCAACGAAGTTGTTCATTTTCCCATGCTGGGTAGCAGGACTAGTTGCCATGAAAGTGAGTCGGCAGCTTGCTGTGAGACCGCTCCTAGGGAGTGCTTTCTCAGGTCTGGATACTGATGATCGCCACTCGAGCTGATGTCGCCTGGACCATGTATGACAGCCATGGTGTTTTCTACCCGCCCCTCCACCGGGAGGTCTGTGTGAACCTTCTCTGGCCTTCTGTTAGAATTTGGTTGTTTCACACGACAGTGCCGTCGACAGTGGCTAAGCTCGCGACAGTGTATTTACTATCAAGTTTTGATTCTGTAGAGTATATTTGTGTATTCATGTCTCGGTATTCGGTATTACTCAGTGTCATTGTTGATGTATGTATCAGGAGTATTATGCCAACGTTAGTAAAGAGAGTCACTGATTACCATAGACGAATGTTTGATAAGAGGTATCTTGTTTCGACTGAGTTGGAGAATTTCGACGATTCAATAACTACTACCATTGAGAATAATGACGAGGAATCGACTAGGTGAAGGCATCCTTCTGCAGTGTTTTTACCATCTTTATCAGAAGCATATACACTAGAAGCACTCGAACCATTGTATCATTATCCATCACTCTGCATTTGTCGTGTTTAAGGTATTTGTCAGTAGTGAACTCGAAATAAGCAGCACTCGTCTAGTAGGCGGAAAGTCCTCGGTTCAACTTCGGCAAGAGTTGTGTACCAAAATCATCATCTTGTGCCTGCGTATCGATGTGTCATTCCTTAGCTTAGTTGGTAGAACATTCATTCACCAAGTGGGAGCTCGGCGGTTCGAATCTCACACGTGATGCAAACGGGGATAGTGAAGGAGCTTACTATGGTATGCCTTTTTACGCGTATAGGGGTGGAGCGTTCTATCCCCGATAGCACGTAAGTGCGAAGTGCAACCATACGGCTTCCCAGGTGAATCTTCCAGCGGGTGATCATTGTCCACCCCTGTGAATTGCTCTATCATCTAGTGTTTCCTAGCTATGCATAGAAATATGGCAGAAGGATATGGGGTGCTTCAGACGATCAAACAATTCGATACCTAGCTATCCCACGTAACTCAACAAACTGGGAATACGTATTGGTACATAGGAAACGGAGCTGAACAAATCCTTTCGGAATCGCCTGTCCACAATCTGGACATCGCGCTCCCGCTTTGCATCTGCAATCTTCACATAGGCCGTGACCGCAATCAACAGTGGCGTATCGAACTTTTGCTCCACATTTGCATGCTAATTTACGCCTACAACGTGCAAGTGCTCGGCCCTGGCGAGCAGCATTATTCTGAAAATCGTATCGGGCTTCATCGCGATCTCATCGATGTAATGGCTGACCTCCTCATCCACGTCCCTTTCCAGCACGCTCAACTGCTCTCTCTTCACCTCGACCACATTTTCCAGCCGCTGAATATTTGAGTCAAGCTCGCGAGTCTCCACATCCTAGAGGAAAAATCGCAATATTTCATACAGAGCCACTCAGGTTCCCAGAGATCACACTCACTCGTCTATTATCGAGATTGGCGAAGAGCCCGCCTAGTTTATAGAGAGCGGTCTCTGCTGCATGAGCTCGCTGGCTCAGAACCTGGCAGAGCTATGATGGAGTTCGATTGCAGGTCGCCTACCTCGACTTTCCTCGCCCATCCAGTCGAGAGCAGGCGTCCCGAAGGGTACGTCGCTAGGGCACGTTCTCTCGGCAGGGACAGAAGCCGTCGGATGCCTTTCGAAGTGAGGGAAGTGCCAAGCAGTAGAAGGCATCTGCAGGTTTCCTGGTCGCCTCGGATAAGCTGAGCAAAGTGGTGATACGACAACACCACGAGTCGAGGCGTACAGCGATATCGGCCGCTGTCTGCCCTTGACACAGGGCATTCATATCAGCGCCTTTTCGATGGAGTAATCCCACTTGTGCTGGACTTGTACAGGAGTGAATGGGAAAGAGGCTTTCAACGCTCGCCCATCCTATCACAAGAAGTATCCAATCGCATGTCGAGCCACGTCAACTTTCCTACTTCCTTCCAAGGGAATATTAGGATCGGCGCCCTCATCGATGAGCATCTCCATTTTCATAAGGACTGTCTGGTCATCATCGACACCTTCATCTCGATATACCAACAATTCGTTAAGCTGCTGTGATCTGTCGTATTTGATCCACTCTGCTCTGTTCACTTCGTCATCATCGCCTTGCGCTATCCGAGCTAGATTCGCCCAAATGAGAGGTTCTATATCCAGAGGAAGTGCCAACCACCGCGTGCAAACTTTGCATCTACACCCAGCTCGTGGCTGAGCACGAACTCTCCTACCAAGATGCCGATACATCGCCATGATGGCGAATGACCGTCGTGCGCCATACTTCATCATCTCATCTACAAGACAGCTTGTTCCCTCTCCCACCCCCACTGTTAATCTCAATGGCTGCAAGCATCGTAACAGAGGGGCAGTGCCCACCAAGTCGAGACACTGAACGTCTACCGGGCCGAGGTCAAGTTGCTGTAAGGCAAGCTGAGCTTGCCAACGTGCCATGACATGAGGCAGCACCTCACACACTCCTCCTATTCCTCTATCAAAACAAACAAGCAGCAGATGGGCCACGCTAGCCCCAGCGGGTAAGTAGTCGGCGTACTCCAGCATCGGGGCTCGGCCTTTCAAATTCACAACTTCCTCATCTAACATGCTCAGCAGCTTCGTAACGGCCAAGCTGTGGGTTAGGTCCAAGGCGATGAGGAATTCTGCAATGAACTCTCCCGTGCGATCAACCTCTACGGAACACAGGCCTCGGAGTGTATTGAGAATCTCACGGGACTTGGTCGTGGCGAACTTGAGCACGCAGAAGTGTGCAACAGCCAAGTCCCTTTCAGTGAGCCGTACGCTACCATGAACAGTCTTCATCAGAGTCTCTATTATATCTGTATCTTGCATATAGACACCAATCTGCAAAGCCGATATTGCTCCAGCAAGGTCCCTCCTATGCACAGGAGGCAACAGACGTTTAACTCGGCTCGACAGCTCCAAAGGGCGACTGCTAAGAGGCTCCGAACATACCCTCGCGAGAGGAATAATAGTCTGCGTTGCAGTTTCACCAGCGCCCTTCGTTCGTGCCAGAAGACGAATGGTCAATATCAAGTTCGATTCGACCGCGGCGTCATCGAGAGCCCCACTGGGTACAATGCCAGGGCAGAGCACACGTGCCACTTCCCCAGGGCCGACCCTTTCTGGCAGCAGCCCACCGCCTCGCATGCCACTTATAGCGTTCTGTACGAGCGCCTCAGTGAGTGTCTCCATCCATGATACGGATGAGGCGACAGATGATGCTGTGGCCTCTTGAACTGCTCTGAATTCAGCATGTATTTTATTCAATGCTGAATCGTCCTCTGAGCACATCGCTATGGCCACCTCTCGAGACGAAGGCAACGCAGTCGAGGGGACTGTCATGATGGCGATGTTGAAAAAACAATAATACAATCAAGGTAAAACACAGAGATCACCATAGGCAAGTTGAATTGACGCATATTGATCTTCTAGTCTCACTCTACTCCACCTTTTCAACCTCAATTTGAATCTGTTGTCAGGCAGCTAAATTCGCAGTCAACTTCAACTCGAACGAACTTTCTAATATGAAGTTTAGTAAGTTCTATTCAAAAACATCCGATTTCGAGATAATCAGGAATACCCAACTTGGAAATAAATTGATCGAAAGTTGCCTTTAGAATTTGAAAAACCCGGAGCCAAATTTCAAACCTTTTTGAAATCCATGTTAAAAAAACGTTGAATTTAAAATTAATGCAGGGCGCCATTAATGCACCGCTCACCGCGGGCTTTGACCAGTAGTTGCGAGACCCCATATCGCGGCATGCTTTTTTTGCTGGATCATTAGAGACTATTGTAGAGGCACAGTGTGGGCTCATATGGTAGAGTACCAAGGTTGAGCAGCAACATATGAAAGGTCATCCGTCAACTCCTCCTCCTCCAGAGAGTTCCTTTATGGCATACCAACGCAAGGCCTCGCAAACAAGCAATGATTTCTATATGCTATCACTTGGCAGGATCGTCATCTCGGATCACCGTCTCGGCATCAGATGCCTCCTCCTCCTCCCCTCCAGTGGCCTCCTCTTCTCGATCGATCGGCCCAATGGGGTCAGCCCTCGATTCACCCTGATATAAAAAAGGCGTCAACCCGCAGTGGTGGAGAGATCGTTGACTCACCTCAGATGATGGGCTCGATGGTGGCGAGGCAGGGGAGAGTCCAATGGCTGCATCAGGAACAAGGTAGAGGTTCGACTCTACTGGCGAGCCGGTCCTGGAGGATTCTCCACCAGAACTTGAGGGCCCAAGCAAGCCATGGAGCCTCACCTAGTGAGAGCTACTGAGTTCGGGACTTCACCCCAGCAGTAGACCTACGAACTGGGTGAACCTGGCGCACATCCTGCTCTGGCCCTCAACCTTGAAGAAAAAGGCTCTATGGTGATGAAATAGATGACCAAAAATACGATATAGACGGCGGTACAGTGTTGGAATGAACTGAGCAATAATATATCATTCTACCACCTACCCCTACCTCTACCACAATCACCTTTAAACTACTCTGTGGGACTTTCGTTCTCTCCGGGAAATTCTTCGAACTGAGTATAAGATTGGTAGAGCCGTCCACAGTATGCACCATATAATCGATAGCACAGCACTGAGGAGAAATATCATCACCATCATGATGTCCAACATGGCCCTCTTAGGAAGAGGTCCTTTTATGATGAGGGATAGCTGTATTACGTCCATGGGCTTTCTATGGGCGGCACAGAGGAAGTGCCACTCGTCAGTTGCGCTCATCCTCGGGCAAGTGTCCTCGTTGCATTCATACTGGACCTCAGCGATGACTCTATTGAACTCTACCATAAACTCCCTGAAGGACAACCATCGAACGTTTCTCGAGTAGAAACTAAGTCACGCACATCACCATTGAGCTCAACACATTCAAGACAGCACGAGATCTCAGCAGAGCAACGTATAGTGAGCAACAATCTTTTCTCAACCCCTGTGGGCCTACAGACTACTACCAGTACTGATACCTTCCTGCCCACACCATCACTCTGCGTATTACCTTATATTCTCGATACACCAAAGCGATAGACTAACTCCAGAAGGGACACGACAGAGGTCAGTAAGGGCCGGCAGAGTCGGGTCTCGAACTAAGAGGAGACCTTCACACATCACTTCCCTAAGGGGCTCGCCACCCACACTACGGAAAGCTCGTATTCGTCCTTTTAAGTATTCTGCTACTGCCAGAGGCCTCTCCTCAGAAACCGTAACGAGGTCTGGTTCTCCAGCGTGTAAAAAGTCACACCTAGGGAGTCCTATCTCTACAAGGGCCATGTCCTCATCTAGGTAAAACCCAGCTACTATCCTCCCCCCCCACTTCTACCTCTTCTGGCCCGGTAGCACTACAGGCTGACCCTGGCTGGTCCCTGTAGCCACCGTAGTAGTCATACTCAGCGATGAAAGCTGTCTATCATATGGTTACCAACACGACACTACTACTATTACGGCCTGTAGAAATGATTGGAGATATGTTGCGATAATGTGCCCCGAGTCCTCGTTGCTCTTGGGGTCACCAATATCAAAAAGCGTAATAGTGGTCTACTATAGTGTACAGAGAGTGTACTATATTCGAGCAGAAGTCGACGACTGAGGCATACGAGATGAAATCGAGTTGCTCTTCAACACAGTAAAAGCTCAAGTGCATCATACACCTCATCTACTGCACCCTCCGCCTGTTCGATAGATCCCTCCTGAGTTTCAAGAGCGCTCTCAGGATCGTATCGAACTCGTTAAATTCAATTCTGGGAGCGCTACTGAGATTCAGGATAGGTCTTTTGGAAACTCCCCCCTCTAACATGTTGCCTTACGTTCCTGTACTCCTTCAACCTGGGCACCTCGATCAGTATAATGGCCACCGAAGGGGGAAAAAACTCCGGTACTTCACTGTTTTTACCCGTGTAAAACCCAACGACCCTCCCAGACGAGCATCCTTCTACTGAACTCGAGGCCCAGATTCGCATTGAAAGGTCGTGTATGCCCAGCGACTACATTCCCATTACAGACTTTGGTGACACCATCATGACCGGTGTTGGAATATATGTTTGCTTTCCTCAGCTGATCTCAGGACTGAGTCAGGAGTTTCCTCACTTACTATAGGCGTTTATATACGAATTAGAGTAGAAATGTACAGAAACCAACGAGAATTTCCCGAATTTACCTCAATGAATTCATACCGTCGGCCACACATGTGCATATTTTCCTACACTGATCATAACGGCGAATGCCGACGATACACACACGACATCTATGCCCTACTCGAAGTGCTCTACAACCCATTGCTTAGAGGCTTCAATGCCCGCAAGTTGCGAGCCGCAACGACCTTGCCTGCCTCCTGGGATCGGCCTTGACGCCCTCTATCAACGACCACTATCAACATGCTACTACCTGAGCCTCCATAGAGCGTTGGTAACCGAGCCTATCGACAATGTTGGAATCACATGATAATGGTGATGATACTCCTACTCCTCACTTCAACATTTGTTTATGACCCTTACTTTCTTGGATCTCATTGTCTGAGTTATCCCAGCGCAACGCGCTCGGAAAATTTGGTGCGGTGGTAGAGTCGCTGCCTTTCATCCGTGTGGTACCCGGTTCGAACCTGCGTGTCGTCATTTTTTGCATTTACTTTTGTGCAGCTGCATGTAGTTCTCAGTTAGTGCTGGTTTCACGGGCATCCGTTTCATCATCTGGCCACCGCCACTACCCTAGCGAGTCGCTAGTAGCGACACTTAGATTTGTTTTTGTATTTCCCCGTCGTATTACATGATACAAACGAAGCCTTCGCGTCAGCCCAGGAAGGTATCATCTTTCGATGTACTACCAATGCTTACGATAAATCTGAATACATTGCTTTTTAGATGCCCGGGGGGTCTGAGGAAAAGCTCCCTTTTGGACAGGGGACGCCAGCCTGGCTCGACTACTTCGCTTCGGTTACAGGCTGCAAGGCCCTTGTAGAGGAGTACCTCAAGCTAACGCGTAATTTCAGGACCCTTGCTTACTCCATTGCATTGTGTTCAGATGACTACAGCTCAGTAAGGGAACTATACGATCCTTATGATGCTAAAGCCGTTGAAAGAATGCTATTGGAAATGGTAGAGTTGACAGATTTGTGGTATGACAGTTTACTGTCCATTCTTCTCTTCAGCTCCTTCAAAAGTTCCGAGATCTCAACGGGCAAACTTCCCCCATAGAAGAGGACAGTTCCGCTGATACTGATGCTGATGATGTTCTCATTGCTCCTCTGAGTTTACCAGTAAGGGAGTCTTTCGCCTTGCCCGGCGTTTTACCGTCGTGTAGGTGTATACGGCGTTGACTGACAAGCATTTCGACCTGGTCACACAAGTGCTCTCACATGCACTAGAAAACCTTACAAAAGACAAGAAGGCTGGCCAGGCTCTCACAGATCAGGTAAGTAGAATATATGGGGTATAGCAAAGAACATGTACAGGTTATCAACACTCGTGATGATATAGTCTCATTACTCTTGCCAAAACAAGGCACTAGGCTAGCTGAAGAAGGGGATAGTAAGGGAGGTTCGTCATCCATTGAAACCTTGACGGAGCCAGTAGCTGCTTGCCATGCGAAAAGAGGAGGAGCCGATGACGAAGCGAAACAGGTATGTGCTTTAGTGTATATCATACTTGGTAACTGGTTGTAGGTGTTTGGATTGGATTTCGCCCCGACTAAAGTGCCACCTCATAGGAGAAGGGAGATGATGGCATGTCTCTTTATATTTTCAATGCAGCTAGTGGTAAAGGTCTATTGTGAAGTTCCTGTTGTTGATAACTGCTCTCGTTATTGGTTCAGTCGCTGCTGCTGGCCTGCCTGGCCATCTATTATTGGAGAGTCACCTGGCCCTTCATAGTAGCTTATGCAACATACGTGTATATTGACACAAAGTAAGGCAGTTCCAGAAGGAGTGGTATCAGTTTTGCCCCATAGATACTATACTCGACATATTCGGCCTGTGGGGAAGTTCTTCCGCAACTCTCCCCTTATGAGGAACTTCGCCAAATACTTTCCAGTTCACCTTATCCGAGACGAACCCGCGTCCTCTAGTAACGCCCTCGCCTCCGCCTGGTCCTAGTATCATGCTTATTCTTAGGTTTCTCCCCAAAGAAGAGTTACATGATCGGCTATCACCCGCATGGTATTCTCTCAATTGGAGCCTCGACAGCTTATGGCACTGACGCGAGTGGTAGGAGCCTTTCAACCGTTTACGTTGAGAAAGGATTTATTTTTCCCTCTGCAGGTTTCGATCAGAAGTTCCCTGGCATCACCCCTAGGCTTTGCACTCTCTCGGTGAATACGAACATGCCATTTATGCGAGAGTAATCCTGGAACAAATTCGTTGACTTTACTCATTCCTTGTCTTTGGTCAGAATGATTTTGCGTCAAGGTATAATAGATTGCTCCGCTGAAACGATCAAACAGTACTTATCCGTGCCAGGTAGGATAGTAGCCACAATTCATCTTATTAAAATAGACGATGTTGCACAGGTCAGGCAGTTGTATTAGTGCTAGGAGGAGCAGCTGAGGCATTAGACACTAAAGCTGGCCGGTAGCGAGTTGGAGCATATTGTGAACTAGGGTCGACTTTGAGTGCAGATACGTCCTCACAATACGTCGTCGTAAAGGCTTTTTCCGTATTGCTATACAAAAGGGAGCTTCCTTGGTGCCTAGTTTCGGTTTCGGCGAGAACGATCTATGGGTAGTACTATTGCGCGTTTACATATTTTCCTCACATTGCTTTCCCTCAGGATACGTCCTTGCAGCCAGTGAGCGGCACTAGTTGGATAAGGAGGCTCCAAACTTGGTCGTATAAGAAGTTGACTTTCTCTACCCCCATTTTCTCAGGCAGAGGTACTACTCCTTTTAGTGATGTATTATGTCCTTTTCTTGACTGTTTCCTCTCAGGTGTGTTCACATATAACTTTGGTATGCTACCGTTTAGAAGGCCGGTATATACAGTAGTAGGAGAGGTAATAATCGGGAAAGTCGTCCGTCAAGTTTTTCCTTTCGCTTCGCTAATGGTCCTTTTTGTATATAACTTTATATTATATGAAGATTTGGTATTGTTTAGATTGAACACTGGAATGGTATCGGGGACTCTTCTTGAATCAGCTCCCCTCGAACGGTTTTAGCCCCTAGTTGGTGTTGTTCTTTTTCAGCCTATAGAAGTGACCCAGAAAGACCATCCCACAAGCGATGACATTGAAGCTCTGAAGGAGAAGTATATCGCGGCATTACGAGCTCTCTTTGACAAGTGGAAGGTTCGCTTACAGCCTAATGCCGAACTCATAATACTCTAGTCGAACGCAACCCTTAAGGATTTGTATAGGGCGAACGACTTCAGTGGCATATGTTCTTCCAAAGTTCATCGTTTGTTGTTGTGGGAATATTAATAATAGCAATTATGTTAGCCACAGACAGTGTAGAGTTGACGATGACCATGGGGAGTTTCATAGTGTACACTATTGGAAATATGTCTTCCTTCACGAACTCGCCGAGAAGCGCTGTAGAAGTGGCCAACACGTCAGTGGAAGACAACAGCAGGAATGAGAGGAAAACGTAAGTGTTGTCGGTTTATCGTGGGTTAGTGTTTTTCGTTAGAGGTGATGTGATGGAGGCTGTTCATAAGCTTTTCGACCGCCTTGAGCGGCAGATAGAGATGACCAAGCCGGCCAATACTATTCATTATATAGTAGACATGCTATGCCATTATTAGTAGGGACACGTTCGCCGAGGAGTGGTATGAGATTGGTGATCATCAGCCCGGAGCATCTGCGTGGGTTTGCTGCCATTTGGAGCATGGACCCAGACGTGCAGAGGGAGAAGATTGATGTTGCCAACTTCTTCCGCGTGAACAAGATGTCGGCGGAAATAGCTGCGCATTTCATCAGCGCCGGCTACGACACAGTACGGCGAAAGGTCCCGGGTTCGATTCCGGCACGTGGTGTTTTTATTTCTATTAGGTTGAGACGTTAGAGAGTCTTACACCAGATGACTTGCAGGACATTGAGGCCTTCAGTAAAGCCAAGTGGCTTCCAGGCCATAAGGTGACGATCAAACTCCGGATTTCGCCTCTCTAGAATATGTGGTGACTATGTGAAATTTCAATGGGTTTCATACTTATATTAGACCTTCGGGATGACGAAGCAACGTGTGTGGGAAAATGTACACACGGTCAACTAGATTTGTTGGTAACGGTATGAAAATTACGAGGAAAATTGCAGGAATTTTTTATCTTTTTTTTCTACACCTTTACCCGATCTTATATGTAAACTTCTATAATCAGTGAGCAAACTCTCGAGCTCAGCTGAGGAAAGTGAACATATATTCCTCCAACGCTGGACGAAGTGCATTGTTTGTAGCGGTCGCGAGTTCGAGTATGTAGTTTACGTACGTCGAAGTTGAGATTTACTGTTCTTTGGTCGCTCCCGCTTTTCCCTCGTAGGTTCGTCTCGTTCAGTTGTTCAGTAACATTGAAGATAGAGTACGGCAATATAGGCATGTGAGCTCCTCCTTTTCGGCTCTCTCCGCATCAGCATACACTACTCAGGACTGTGCATCTCTCATCGCGCCTTACATGCCTCGTTCTTCGCCCACCATGGGTCCTCTTACTCTGCCCACACCCAGGGTCATCAGTGCTCCAAGCAGTGGCGTTCCCGGCCAGTCCATGTCGACTTCGTATTATGCTGGTTACCCCTCAGCTTCCCAAGGGCCTACCACGGCGAGATACAGTATGAAGGAACTCGGTATGAGTCTTATTTTGACGGCCTTGCTCAGTTTCTACCCCTGCGGGTCGATCTAGCTACGTCCCTAGTCCAGGGCAGAGCACTAGGACAACCAGAGTCCTCACATGTTCTAATATCGTCCCCTATACCTCCCAAGGTAGCTCTCCCTTACTTGGGCGTAGGGCAGTGCTTGGCAGGTCCTAGAGTGAGCACGACTTCTCCAGCTAGAGTTGTTGCAGGGTTAGGGCATACCGCAGTGGACACTTCTACTACTGTGATCAAATCTGGCTCTAGTACTCCCGTGAGTGCTTCCGATGGCTATGGCAGTACGGAGTGAATGGGTTGAAGTGTGAGGTTTATTGAATCGTTGAGCATGTGAGTGATGGCCCTGAGTCATTCTTGACTGAATCGTCTGTTGGGTTTTATAGTCACCAGCCGGCTCGGTTTCAGTTTAGATAGATCCTGACCAGACCCGATTTCAGTCTTAGATGGTATGAATGGACATTCGTCGTGATGTTAGATTGTGGCACTGGTCATGTACTGGCATTTCTTCGCTACTGGTCGCTGACTTTCTCATCGCGTGGAAGGCATCTCTTCCTTGCGCTTCCGTATTTGCAAATATATACTAGAGTTCACTGAGTGTCGAGAAGGCTTTCAAGGAAGAGCTATGCACGTTTTGTCTATCATCACAATTTGAGACGTCAACATGTGTAGCCGTAGAAAAGGACTTCCCCCGACAGCTCAGGTAAAATATAAGCGAGCCCGGCGCCTTTCCTGCGGCGCTGGCCGCCTCCACGACGACTCTCATCACATTTTCCTATTGCATCCACACGTTCTGTCCTCCTTTGCTGTACGTCAGAGCCTCCTTGAGGAAGGTGTGAATCGCGATATCTTCATTATGAGTGCATCGCTCCGCTAGACCGATCGATACCAACTGCCAAGGTTCTCATCGTTGGTTGTTCTTCATATGGTTCGATCCTTTCGAGAACACAATACCACGATAACGCTAATTCAACGGTCCTCCATTCTAGAGTTGATGAATGACAGTTCGACGAAATGGGGGACTCGGTGTTCGCCACTGTTTCCTCAGCCACTTCTAGGATTGGTCAGAGGCGAAGTGGAGCACTGAAGATGTTCATAACTTAACCGTTGCTTGTGTGGAGTGTTTGGTCAATTCCCATGCTATCGTCCTTTGGTCAGTGATGGAGAAGTCCTCCCCGCCTTCGTCCCCACCGGGGCCGACCACTTCTCGTCTGTTAGCAGCACGCCATAGAATTCAACGTATCATCTCTGATGGTGGTGGTCATCGTGGACGGGCATGGGGGTGACCTGGGCCTTCTCGGGTGGCCTATGGGAGGACGCGTGCAGGTATTCATCGGCCTCGTCCAGCGAGGAGGAACAGGGTCGATCGAAGAGGATAGAGAAGAAGTCACAATCGACTCGGAAGCGGGCAGCTGATCAGGTCGCCGGGGGCCGCCATGAATACTCAAAGACTACCTTCCTGTGAAGGTCGATAAGTGGTTGGCGTTCGACACGGAAGAGGAGCTGACGGAGAGTAGTAGTCACCGTAGCAAGCAGACGCAGTGTGAGAACGACGAGAATGCATCGGTTAACTTGGTTGTGGAAGAAAAGGAGCGGAGACTGTCACCTTCGCATAGGAGAGAGGATCAAATGCCCAAGGAACAGGCTGTAGTGGTAGCCTTCTCTTGCGAAATAATATATGCATCAGATGCCGGAGGATATCGATGCTGAGGTACTGGTGAAGGTCTCAGATTTGGTGTGGATTCGAGGCCTCCTTGATGCTCAACGGAAGGCGTTGGAGGTCTCCAAGGCCACGAACTCAATCCTGGCCGATGGGATCCATCATGTGCTGACCCCCTATATGAAGGAAGGAAGTGAGGCTATTCCGAAACAATACCACACTTCTTTCGACAGATAGTGGAAGTGTTGAGTCACCGGTCTCGGCCTGCAAGCTCGTGAGGACGCTGAGGAAACATATGCCTTCCACATGATAGGGTTGTATTCAATTAGTCGGGTGTCGTGTTGTTCGAGTATGGATATTTCGACGAGATAGATGAGACGAACGAAAGTGATTCGGATCTTCGACACGTCCGAACCTTTTCTGAAAGGACTTTCCTCCACTTGCGCCTAGGAGGGGATGTGGGTTCCTTCCATTAGTCCCTTGCTGTTCTCAGAGGCAACTAGCGATGGCATCTATTCGCTCGCTACCACATACCTGTCTCATCCATCGGATATTCGACTCCTATTTTTAATTTGTTCCCATATTAGAATGACGAGGGAGATGGAGTGCCCGTTGGTTATCAATGCGCATCGGGCAACACTCAAAGGAATCGATCGAAAGTGCATATCCGGGAAGCGATAAAGGGCGCCGATCGGCCAACAGAAGGAGTTCGACGGAGGCGCTGGGATGAGGTCACCCCCATCATTGTAGCAATGGCGTTGTTGAATTCCGTCATTGATGGTGACGATAATGCGCTGCTGCTTTTTTGACCACAATCTTGTGGGTGCACGCATACCCGATATGTGTCTCACACCCTTCTCGCTTTCCATCTCCAACGATGATCTCTTCTCTGGTCTTTGATCCCCGCCATATGTTCGCTCTACATCTCATGCTGGTGGACTTCCTATGGGATAAGGATGATTTGGGCAAGGAGGAGCTGGGCACCATCCTGAAACAGTTCGTGGGACGTAGAGATGTTTCCATCCGAGTGGTCGAGCCTCCGGTGACTTTACCTCCAGCGGACGACATCTTCTGTCGCGGCACCTCCCTGATTGGACTGCGCTCAAAGATGAGAATGCAAGGTCGTGCTTCGATGAGGCACCTCATCTCTCTGGAAACAGTAGTTCATGGCAGGTCTGGTGCGATTACAATGCGCCCGACATTCACGAAAGCATGGGGGTTCCCGTTAAGAACATCCTGCCACTACGACGAAGTTCGTGATAGACTCTTCATCTTGTACGAAGGAGCTCCACAACTTGTGATTGTTGATTTGCCAAAAAGAAGAGTGGCCAGGAATTGTATTATCAGGGGACAACTCCCGAGTCACCGTTACCAGTTGAACTCATCGAGACCCACGATGACCACCAACAGCCAAGGAGAGTTATTCGTCGCGTGGCGGTTGGATGGTCCGTTCACAGTCCCAACTTGTACGATATTTCGAATGGATTTGGGTCCTCACTACGATGCTACTTCTTGTCTGGCTTTCGCCATAAGGCAATATCTACCAGCCTCGCTAATATTAAATCGCTTCCTGAAGGCGCCACAGGTGGTGGATCAACCTAGAGTGGAAACGGTGCACCGGGAGAACCATTCTCTGATAATAAGGGAGCTTATGGGACCAAGTTATTCTGAGATCCTTCATATCTGTACGGCCAGGATACCAAATGGATATACTGTTGCATGTATGTATCCGATAGCGCCGCGTGTCTATCTCTGCTCTCTTCGCTTTGGTCGTGGTTGCGACCAGATTGCTTTACTCAACGACAATTCGTTATTCTTATGCTCCTTAGGGATCAACCCGCGTTTGATGCGTGATGAGGACTGGAGATCTGTAGCAGTAGTCCATGATAGAATATATCTACTTATACGTCATCATCTAGTCGTACTAGGACTCGAGACCTGCTAGGATAGCAGTTAGCATTGATTTCGAACCGAGACGACAGTTCTAACCATACTTCTACTAACAAAAATATACTTTGATTGTAGATTAGACCTTTTGAGTTCTCGTCAGTTAACTGGCTGTATCAATAGCTCCACGATCTCCTCGTCTACATTGAGATCAATAAGGTTGATAGCGACTCGCTATATATGCATCACAGTGCTACGGCTTCATGAGCGTCATGGCACTCATTACTAAGCTACTCATAGGAACTCCGTCACGCAGTTTATCGAGTGAAGATCGTCCATAGGTGATGAGGAGAGGTGAAGGACTATACCCTTCACATGGCAGCAGAATGAAGAAAACCCTGCAAGGGATGCCTGCCGTAGATCACCGCCCGACAAGAACTAAACTAAAGCAATTGTACGCCGACTAAAGTATGCAACTTGGCAGAGACAACTACAAAATCGACGGTATAATACGAGGGACCATTGGGTATGATATAAAACAAAGAGAGTCTCAATAGACCTCAAAGTGTATGAGCCGAGTCGCGATGATCGGAATGATGGTGGTGGTGATGGTGATGATGCATCGACGATCCTTTTCGACGTGCACCATTTGCCTTGTTCATCGCCAACATCTTCTCCACCAATATATCGCATGCCTCGAGAGTGGTCGCTTGCTTGGAATCGCAGA
>NW_003205427.1:182518-239052 GCF_000006405.1 Perkinsus marinus ATCC 50983 | reverse complement strand
TTTTGCTATTTTCGAGCTTCAATCTGGAGCACCAAACACCTCCCAGAGGACCACACGTTAGCTTGAATTCTCACCTCCTGCAGAGCCGCTCCGTTGATGCCCGCAGAATTTCTACTTCGCCATAGGTACAATAGATAGGCACTTGCAAGTCCAATGATGGTGACAGGCCCGGTGACACCAATGGGTCGTCCACTGGTAACTGATCAGGGAAAGGCCAACTCAACTAAGATGAATAGTCGCCCACATGCTCACCTCAGAAGAATCAGCGCATATCTTGGCGAATTTTACTATCAGTTCCACCGGTAAGTAGTCATAATAAGCATTCTCACACCATAGCTGATCTTCCGTTAAGCCTGCCAAAAGATACCATCAGCACTCACCTCAACTTAGACGAGTGTGGGAATATATGCACATGATCAGTTACATGTATTGCTAGGGATATCGAAATTTTGAGGAAATTTTTTAAGAAATTATGGTTGATTTTTTCACACTTCTACCCAAAATCGTGTGAATTTTTTCATAAAATAGCGAGGAAATTTACGAGCTCAGTTGAGGAAACTAAACATATACTCCCACACTGACTTAGGCGGTCAATTCTCACTCATGTCTGCCCAGGGCGACAGGAGGGCCAGGCCAGCCGGTAGTGGGTATCGCCCTCTATCTTTTATTTGCAATAGGACGCTCATGGCCAGATTCGCTCCAGCAGAGTCACCCATGACAACAATGCGTTCGGGTGGGATCTCGAGGGAGTTGATAAGATAGCTATACGATATGATGCCCTCTTCGATGATCTGAACGAGCGCTGTTAGTACAAACAACAATGGAGTTTCACCCGCGTAAAACTCGGTGAAAAACACGGTATTCGCGCTATGCAGTGGTCGTGGACTAGTGTTTTTCATATCGCGGGTGAAACTCCGTCGAACGAGCCAACATACATCTTTGAGCCCAATCTCTGGGGGGCGGGAGTAGTTGAGTGCACATATGAAACTTTGAGAGTCGTATGCGCATTTGGTGATGAAGGGTCTGTAAGCAACGCTGCCGGGAGTACACAGGACGAAGGCACCACCGTGAAAGTAGAGAATGACCGGATACGATGGATCCTGAATATGATCATGATGGACGCTAGGACAGGGAGGTTATGCTACTCCCAGGGCATCTCGCCAGTCGGAGTTATCGTGCAGATTCCCAGGACCCTTGAATGACACTTGCCGCTTTAACGTCGCTGTTCGTTTCGATGGCCAATACCTACGTTACTCAAGATCTAAAGGCCCAACTTTGCTTGGGATATCCAATTTCGTATCAACCTCAACTTCTGCTAATATCAACCTGATTTTTTTGGCATAAAAAATATAAACATAGAAGGTGCTTTCCTTGGGCACATAAATATTGCATATGAACGCTGCGAGGATGACTATATTCTTGGCTCGCCATGGACTTGATATTTGAAAAGAATATCGGACAAGGATCGATGCAAAGAGCTGCTACTTACCACTCAATTTTGCATCGCCCTACTGCCGTCCTCCATCGAGTTACCCCAGATTTACCCGTACCAGGTAGGCTCACATCGCATATGCTCCTGAAAAAGCTACCCCTGCCGCCAACACCAAAGACCCATCGAGACACTCACTGCATCAATAAAGGATTCCGCGGGATGTTCTTGCCCGCACTGCGAATGATTCTCACACTAGCCGAGAACGATCTATTCCACGTCTTCCGTCTCGGAGGTGCGATAAGGCCAGCAAAGCCAGCACCTACACTACAACTTGCCTTTCCGACAACCCCATTTACGAGAGGAGGAGCTCACCTATAACACCGAATGGGCACTTGATAGCTCGCCAGGTCTGCCGAAATGAGCTGGAGGGGACTACGTGATATTGAAGTTCTGTACGGGACCTGACCACAGGGACTTCGAGTCAGCTCATGCGTTCTCTTCCACCTACCTGTACCGCTTCTGTATTGGAGGCAAAGTAGTTGCCGGCTCAGAATCGCTATCAACATCGACATCCGCAATAACGCCAAAGGTCTTGCTGCCTCGTTTATCATCCAACCACCACGGCGTGAGGATCGACTTCCTCACCTTGTTGGCCTTCCCATCAGGACCGCTGAGGAACTCGGAGTCGTCCTCGAGGTCCCACTGAAAATGAAGTACTTCATGTCCGAATATCAATTCTTCATAAACACTCATCACCATCGAAGCGAACGGCCAGAATTTTTCCTGTCACTATATTTCCGATCATGATTTTTTTGATAACAATAATCTACCACTGAATACGCGTATAAGACCCTAAGTCCTAGAAAGGTGAGTTTACGCTGCAAACAACAGCTGATACGAAGGCTTACTTGAGCTTCCCCTTCATCAGGTATCCCTGTAAGCTGAGCATTCATTCGGTTGTCGTAATCAACCGAATCAATGCTAGGCACAGTAGTAGACAGCTGTGAATGCATAGTCGTTACCGTTTTACGCTCACCGTACGCAGGGTACGCGGTAGTCATTTATTTACCTTTATCTCGACGATCTCAAAAAAGAACAACTAAGCGTGGAAACCGATAGCAGGGAAATATGCACATTGCCAACTACATGTGCTGGTGGTGACAAAATGAAAATTTCGAGAAAATTTTTGGGAATTCTCACTGGTGTGTGTACACTTCTGCCCGAACTCGTATGTGAACTTTCTAAGTGAGGAAACTCCAGCTGAAACGTAGCAAACATATATTCCGACACTGGTGGAGCCACAACTGTAGTTTTCCTAACACAATCAACCTAGAAAAGAACAAGTGATCCTCAACAGAGGTCGGACACAGTGGTGTTGCCCTGAAGTGTCCCATTTGAAGACTGTGTAGGACAATCACTGTTGAGGACCCCAACTCGTACGCCCTAACCCTCACTTCAAAAAGGCTCCCGCCCCCGCCGCCGCCGCTTCTACCGTTAAACACAACATAAGTGATGACCTCACTGATTCAGTTTATAGACCACAGACGACTTTGAGAAATATCTTGCGAACAGCGGCATCAGGCCGCAGGGGTACTATACCTCTCCCATAGGGTACTAAGGCACATTAGGTCGACCATATGATCGGGACTGTCTTCTCGATGAGCCAAGTTGATAGTTCACGGAGCTCCGGTGGTATTGACCCTTCCGGAGACTCTTCATTCGACTTTGCTCGATTCAGAATCGATAGGAACTGGAAAAAAGAAACAACGACTACGGCGACATCGCAGACCCTCTAACAGAGAACTCAGCATCGTACTACGGGGAGCACGAATGATCTGCCCTTTTCTACAAGTAGCAAACCACCATTAACACAGAAGGGTCAAGTCGGTTCTCCACTCTGAGAAGACTTACATCACTTTGCACGAGCTGACTGCAGATAATGGTTTCGGCCGAGACCACCCTAGCCCGCGGAGCATTGCCTCGCTCGATCTAAGGGGGAGGGGTAGTAGTGCTCTACTTGAGCTCACCTCAGAAACTACCTCCGCGAAAAGATCTTTAATTTTATTCAAAGAATTGATCTCCTCCTCGGGAGTGGTCGAATTTTTTAGTTGCTCAAAGCACTGTGATGCTCTATCAGCGAGGCAACCCATGGCCCCTCGCCCCTAAAACCAAACATACTATATACAGTGCAGAGGATATGTTACCAGTACCTTCCTAGCAGACGAGTGCTTCTCGTCATCCTGATCTATCGGTGCCGCCCCTCCAGCCGGTACCGTCGTAGTGTTCTCCACATTAGGTTGAATCTGATCAGACTTATTCTATCTGCAGTGAAGTTGGTCACCCATTCCTCCCTAGTAGACAGCAGCCACGTGGTCTGCCATAGCCACTCGTATGCGACTACCTCTTCAACCTCAGCATCCTGTGCATTCTCGATCGATCCCCGTTGTGGTCTCGGTCCTAGGGTGTGGTAGTACAAGTAGATGTATGTGAGTGATAAAGCAAGCACCTAAGGGAACCTCTCGATAAGAACAACAGCAATGCCTGATCTACACATATTCCCCATAGACCCCCTGCAGTAACGCTGATCAAGGCACTCCATGACCTCACGAGGATCGCAAAGGGCCAGACGTAGATTCACAGTAGACACGCTCGACTCACGCAAGCAGTGGACATCCATAATAGGATCATGCTCCCCAACGGTTGACCCGCAAGAGAGGCCTCAAGCAAACTGCTCAAGCTCTCCAAAGATGATGATAATGATGGTGAATGAGACATAGACAATACAAACTTGTCAATAACCTTTAGGCCCTCCCCCAAAGCAAACGACTATCCCTGAGATCCCCAAGGGCCATACTTATAGGTATGCCCCCCTCCCCATTATTATCAACGCAAAGGGTCGCTCATATGCAACTACAATCCTACAACGAATACTACAAATAATCGGTAACTATCAGCGGAGCGAAGCACACTCTCGCAGTACGTATTCAACTAGTCTTACCACCTGCAGCTTGGTGACGTTGTGCCGCCTCGCCCAAACTGCGGAGGAGCATCTGTCGTTGCTCTGGGCTAGCACTAGCTAACCGCTGTTGGAACTCTGCCAATGCACTACCTGGAGGGGGTGCTACCAAACCAGGAGTTAGAGAAGGAGTGGTATTGAACCTACCAACCAGTTACATCAGCACCAACATCACAGCAGACATCCTCTGTTACATCGACTGCATGCCCGTTCGGTAAGGAAAAGCACCCTGTCCAGAACCGGGAACCCCAGACCGTGTTAGTACAGATGCCTGCGCACAGCGAAGAATCCATGGATACTCATCATCACCATAGAGCTGCCTACCTGCTGCTGCTGAGCCCTAAGATGAGCCGTCCTGTTGGCCTGATTCAGAGCCGCCCACTGAGCCGCCTGGTTGTACGGTGTAGTAGCTACTGCCGGTCTCCCTATATTCTGATTATACCGTGTTGACCAAGATGTGGTAGCAGGAGTAAGATACGGTTGTCTTGATCCCCCGATAGATGCCGACCTAAAAACCCGATGGTCGTTCGATCCGAGATCAGCCCCACAGGGCACTGATGAGAATTGATGGCGCATAATTTCCCCACACATATACCGCTACCCTACAACGAGGCAGTAGGACAGCCCTAGTACAGATCCGATTGATAGCCACCACTCGAGCATCCCTGTTTCACGATTACCTCGCCGCCCCAGTAGCAGATTCATGTCCTCTGATACCCTGCAGTTGCTTCTCCCTCGCAGCCCTGTGTCGTTGAGCCATCTCCTTCAACGGTGCAGTATCAACACCTGCCAAGATCCTCATCCATCTCAACGCCCCCACTACTACCCTCCTATTACCAACATCGCTCAGACCAGCAGCTTGCATAGCATTCTCATACCCAACGCCCAATATATAGCCAGTGAACTCTCTTTCGACCCTCAGCGTACCATTAAACGCTACAAAGTCATCCGTGTCCAAGCCAAACACTCGACAATCGTTCAAGGGCGCCACAACACTCCTACACCCATCCAGACGGTTACGCACATGCCGTTCGACTAAGCCCTCAGGCAACCCCTCGATACCATCAAGGAAACGCCTTATGCTCTTCTCTGCCTTCTCTGGTTCAAGCTCGCCCGGAAGTACCGACCCTGCCGTCTTGGCATGATTTGCGGAAAAGTTGGTATCAGGTCCAACACGGAGAAGCATATTGGGAGCACCTCTGTTGGAGAACCTATTCTCCTCGACTACGTTAGCATACGCCTCTAGGAGGTCCTTGGTCATGTTCAGTGGGCTACCACTATACTCAATGCCAGACATAGCATTTCTAATACCAGGCGGTATCCTATCTATGTCTGCAGTATTACGATGCATTTGGCTTGCCATACCTGACACACGTTAACAAATCGCCAACCTCACTGAAGTCCATAACCAAGCCACCCGTAATACCATGATCCTTCCTAGTATACGATCTCCTCGAGCCAGTTCGACTCGTTGTTGTCGGCCCTATCGCCGATTCAGCGTCAGGGAGCCTCAGACCATGCAGTTGGGCCAGATCGAATTGCTTCTCCCCATCACCTTGCAGTTTCTGAAAACATCCCCATACCAAAATTCGCCCGAAACGAGCCAGCCCACCTCAGCCGCTCTATACCATATCGAACCTTCGGGGTTGAATTTCATAGCATTTTCGCATATAAGCTTGAAGTCCTTCTGAACATCGTCAAGCGTCTTATAGGCCTTCTTAGACGCACGCGCCTCCATCAGGTCGAAACTCATAGGGTTCTTTATGATATCCCTATACGTCGGCACCTCATTGACATCCACCGGGAAATAGAAGAATTGATTCCGATCTTTCGACCGCATCCACCGCAGTACAACAGAGCATAGATCTCGATAGGACTTCTGTCGCCACTGTCGTTGACTTATGCCGAAGACTTGAGGGTTGTGATACCCACCAGTTCGCCGTCGTTTCGTCTGACTGCCATCCTCAACACCCGCAGAGGCCTCGGCTGCTGCTGAGTCGGTGCTCTGACGTTTTTGGGCCGGACTGAGGACCATTCAAGTAATTTATGGGCGAGCGCGAAACCTAACACAGCCCAAGGTGTGATAAATACGCACTAACCAACGGTTGGGTAAAGTTTACACATGTGCGCGAAATTGCATCGTGCCGGAATTTTTCGCTCATCCAAAAACGTCCTCATCAGTGGAAAAGTTTCAATCGTCGTAATTTCCACGTCTGAGGCTTGAACGTAGATGGCTTCGCCCGAGGTTCAACCGCAGTGCCCTTCACATGCTGTTGACTCCGACGAGACGGCCAGAGATCTCTAATGCGCCCTCCTAGGAAACCTGTAGCGACACACAGCTCAACACAAAACGACGTAGTTAGAACGGTTCATCAGAACGGCAATTGTCCAATTCGAGCTCTGGCAGCGAATACATCCTCGAGAATCGATACCATTTACTCAACGCAAACGCTTTCCTGTATACGGCCTTTCAGTTCTTCATGAGAAAATCAATATTATGGGGACAGACTGTCCCGCTGGTCACTCGTCCGATCGTAACTCCTGTAACCGATTGAGGACCGCTGATTTGAACAACTGGTCCTTCTTCCCAACCTTCTCCGTGATGCCGCCAATCTCGGGGGACTCCACTGTGTCTGCAACAGAAGCTAGTTAAGGGTTGAACGAATTCCAGAGGATTCTGAGCGAAATAGGAAAAGACCTGCGGGAACATCCGTGACGAGTTTAGATGGTCTCTCCCCGAGTTCATCACCAATCTTCGAGTAGCTGCCAACCGAGCGGGAGCGACGTTCACGGCGATTTAGCCTGCAGCCATCGTTCCTGGTCATTCTCCCATTCCGATCCCACTGTCGCCATTTCAACTCGTCCAGCGATCGTCGCAGAATCGCGACGTTTTCGAGATTCCCCAAACTTTGCTCTACCACCAGGAGCCGTTCGATCTGAACCGCCACCAATGACTCCTACGTCTTCACACTAGAACGTACAGCTGTTTTTCTAGTTTCCTCGAGTATCATTCGAAGCCACTTCTTAGCCGAGGCGGTCCCACGAGTATCCCTAACTCAGTATTAAACTTGGACACACATGAGCTTCAGCTCGTTACCTCGTGTGCGATTCACTGTGCGCCACTTTAGTCGTCTGCGGTTCGCTAAGTGTCGATGGTGGCAGCATCGCTACAGTTCAACGTATTTCCACTCAACAATAAACCAAACAATAAACGCTGACTGAAATGGCCATGCAAGCTGTTCATCTCAACGAAGTGCTGCACCAGAGCGCATACTGGTCGTGTTGAAAACCGATAGACCCCAGTTCTCCTCGTCTCCGCCGTTGGTGACAGCTATTGACGGCTCAGGTGGTCGGGGACCATATACACGGACTTGTCGTATGTGAGTATCTCGGCCGTTCTGAGGACACAGCATAGTATCGTAGAGGAGCTGTCAGTGATGCTACCTGATGGTTGTTCAGGATAGCGAGCTGGAGGTAGAAGGTCCTCACGAACGATTGTGCAACAATATCATCCCGGAAAGTAACTCCTCGTTGGAGATGGTAACTAATGGTAGTTACCACTGTCTTCCACACAACAGCGACTCGGATCGTAATGGTTGATTCAATGTGAATCGTAAGTGAAGTCGCATTCGTGTAACCGGAGAGTCCCGTGAGCGCTCGAACTACTTACTCAGGATTGTCATTCGTCCGTGTAAGAGCTAGCGGTATGACTATCCACCCTTCTGGCTGATATAAAGCCAATCTCTGGATTTCCTACAAACGAAAGCCTGTTGTTCGTAGCCTGGCAACGATATCTTCCCCACGTTGAGATCAAAAAGGGTATTTCCTATCCGAACGGAAATGGTTGAGGGAGTGTACGACTCATCGGCCTTGTACGAGACGAACATATGAACCTCCTGAACATCATCAGCATCATCACTGACAGCAGGAAGAAGCCTTGAGCCTACCGTGACTTTCTCCAGACCTCTGGTGAACTCCAAATCAATGCTATGGTTGACAACACCCGGCTGCTGAGCCCTTTGCTCGTCCATGGAATAGGTAATCGCTGACATCGCATCACTCTGCCAGAACGTCTCTTCGGAATTGTCCTTCAATTGAAGTACCCCATACCCAGGCTTGGCAGATGAGAGGGACCATCGACAACGGTCGCCTATCTAGAAAAAAAGAACATCAACTACAACCTATCGAGCTTTCGAAAACTTCCAGAATAGCTAAACGGTGGTATGGGGTGTCGTTACCTCATGCAGGCCCCGTGCCGCTGCAGCCGTCGCCGGACTGCTGAGGAATCGGCTCCTGATGGCTTGAGCTGCCCTGCGGGAAGGGGACGCCGAGTGTGACGCTGGAGAGGAGCCTAGCTCCGAGAACGAGGTGAGGATCTCACCCGGCGAACGACGGGTCATTACAAACTACAACAGTGATGAATCTAGTGTTTCAGTCACTATGACTCGGAGCTACTATAAGGGGCCGACTTTCAAAGGGCCATGCCCCCATAGCTTCTTATAGCTAATGAGGCCTCCCATATACCAGTAAAAAGCCCTTCTCGAACATCTCTCTGTCTGTCTCACTCACACTACAACAACGTACACCCTCGGACAGCCAATCGTTGACAATACACAACACTTAATTGTACAGAGAACAACATAAGGACTATGCTCGAGCCAAGGGTACATGATAACTACGTGGAGCTCTTGGTCAACTCCGACTTCCACTTTGCAATAGCATTTGGCAACTCCCGAACAAGGGCTTGGCATTGGTCTGGAGTCATCCCTAATAGCTTCGCCTTCGACACCAACTTGCGCATCAATAGAGCCTGATGATGAGCAAACGCTCCCCATAGAGGCCTCAAGCACGACCGTCGAGTATCCACCTCAGCCCGGTCCAGCAACACAGGCGTGTCCAAGGGGTCAAGTAACGTCTGCATAGCCTCACTAAGGGCCTTGACTGCGATCCATGCCTGATAAACATGATTACAGTGTATACTGATCACGCGCCGGCTCTCCACACCAGCGTGGCCCTCGAACAACTACAGGATGATGCAGAAACGGGCCCACATAATGGATTTTCGTGGCGTGTGCAAATCATGAGAGATTGCGTACCATTTTTAAGCTCTCATTGAGCTATCCCAAACGATGTATGAATCATCGTGATACTCATCCACAATAGGGCCCAAGCTGCCCCGGAAAATTGACGGCAGGCGTTACGAGCACCCCATATGATTCTGCCAGCTGGTTTCTCTATATATAGTATCTCTCCCGAAGGAAAATTCTCATAGTACAAATCTAATATGACGATGATTCATACAGCTTCTGAGAGAGCGCATCGAGAATCTCAAAACGGTGCCCTGTGTTTCTTATAATTCTCATATGCCATTGGAATCCAATACATAGGCCCGGTTTTTTGCATCACCCTGTACATAGGTTTCACGATAATAGTTATAACGATGACTCCATCCCAACCGCCGCCGCCTCTCAAGCGTACTCTCAATGTCCAGGAACAGCCGTGCACTACTCACCCTCTTGTGTCGGAAATCGAGCCAATCGTCATCATCGACCGTCTGGCAGTCATTCCTCACGATTCTCCTGTCCACAGACGACTCCGGTAAGAACAGCCCTGATGACACGAGAACTACCGAGGCGAACACGACGGCTTCGAATTACCTTTCGGCTTGGGCCGACGAAGATGACCGGCCAGCTCGGTAGAGTAGAGAGTCTCACCTACGAACTGAGTGACTTACGCAGACAGTAGCGGTTCTTATACGCCACGAGAGTAACGGGAAGGCTAAGACTACAATGACCCCATGGGGACTCACAGTCCTCCAGCCTCTTCTCGATAGATGAGATACCCTTCCCGGGCTCATCGGCCTGAATAGCACTCCCCGTAAGCAGCAACTCAGCAGCAAACTCATGCTCACCACTGCTGACTTGTGAGTTTGCTTTTCCTGAGTGGCGCCGAAGTCCTCCTCGGAGTGCCATTCAGGGACGGCGGCTTTCGACTGACCATCCACGTCCACATCAACCGGCCTTGCTCGCCCTGTCTGCTCCACAGACCGCACCACTGTATGTGGGCTCCCTCCCGAGGCTTCAAATGTCGCCACACCAAGTTCAGAGATGATATCACTCTCGACATTGGCTTGAATAACATGCGGCGACGAAACGTCGCGCGCCACGAAATTGGGATCATGGTCCTTTCGATCAATGAGGCCTTTAGCAGTCGGTCTCCTCCGTCGACGGGACCTGCCGTAGATCTGATCAGCAGTTCCGACTCGGGCGGCTATAGGAGTAGTTGTGAGCATATCTGAATACCATAAATGGGCAACAACCAAAACATTCCCAACCTATGAGCTTAGACGAAGCTGTGGACATCCTCATCAGCGACTTGCTAACATCGCTCGAATCTTTTCTTCGAGACTCCCGACCTACATCTGCTTGACAGTTGTAGTCGAACCTGATGACTAAACCAACAGATGACAAAGGAGCTAGACTGGCCGTACGGCACAGGCATCGGATAAGGCAATCGAGCCTCGCCCGACTTCATAACGGCCAGCACCGGACCTCCTGGTGTTGCAGGAACATCATACGTCCCAGGCCCCGGCACTTCCCTCGCTAGAACTGATAAGGCGCATCTATACCAAGATTGAATCCTCACAGTAAGTGCCTCACAAAGCCGCCGAGACTCGACAGAAGTATTCCTTCCCAATTCGGGGACGGGTTCAGCTTGACTCTGTCGCTGAGGAAGACGGCCAGGGTTGTACGTCCCAGGCCCCGGCAGAAACCTGAGGTGGACACCACTTCCAGATGACCACCATTATCACACTCGCAAGCAGTCAACGCGGCTTCGGTCACCGACCTCTTAGCTGCTGCTATCTCATCTACTACGCTGGTGCCTCTCCCCCGTAAAGATCTTCCCGGTCCTCGCTTCTGGGTGGGATACCGCCCTCTCTCATTCAGCTTGGAATGGGCAGTCGCTGAAGATATTTCTCCTCGTGACGCCCGAAATCAGTCCGACAACCTTACCAACATCGTATTCATTTGGCGCGGGCATCTGTGCGGCCACTTTCACAGGGCCATCGATGAACTCAGGCACGCGACTGCTACTGAATAACCCTCCCTTATTCATCGGGCACATCGGTCAGTATCAACCCTCACTGTGAGAAGGATGCAGCTCGTTCCCTCAGGGTCGACCCAGGCCCCATAGCCTCAGCACCATCGAGTTCACGCAGCTAACGAACGGATCGGGCCCCTGACGAGTAGGAAGGACCCTCACCAATTTCAGAGTACCCAACATTGACCTGCAACGTGGCGGGGCGAATCTTCCTCCGTTCGGTAGAGACATGGGGGATACTATGTAGCTCTGATAATGACCTGTTGGTATGCTGTAGGAAGCCCAGCAGGACAGGTGTGTACCGCTACCTGGGCCACGACCACCTGTATGTGCCTCGGGGGCTGTAGAACACCTCTCCAGACGGCTTACACCTGTACACCAGCAGACTCACGGAGCGGGTACACATACAGCGAAGAGAATGGCGTTGACGTTACAGAAGCAACACGTAGATGTGTGACAGGGAACCCAGGGCTCTACTCAACGATGAGGAAGCCGTACGAGAAACAAAGGCGGTGAAGGTAGTGGTGGTGACCTCATGGTTGACTCGCCTACTTATCTTGCCACCGGCAATATCCCCTATGTGTTTCCCAACATCTCCGTACTTCTGGGGACTCGGTTTCTTAGACCCTATTCTTATCCGCTCATCGATAGACTTGTCGGGTGTACGCAAGTGCTTGCTCGATGACCAGGACATGCGATCCACATCAAACTCTGCTATCAGTAGAGCTTCACTGAGACTTAGAGTCCCATCTAATGGGAGAGGGAGAGATGCGCCAAATCATCGCCGAGGGATCCTTCATCATCAAGGGTACGGCCCCACTCCGAGGTCACCAAAACTTGGTGCCCTCGGAGTGCGATCGTACGCACTCTAACCCAAGAAAAAAGAGATAAAGGATTGTCAGGACAATATACAGCACGCTGATTTGAGATTGAGGATCCTCGAGTGCGCAAGATTCGCCTTCTGAATGTCGTGACAGTATTAATATCATCGTTGACGTAGATGGTATTACCATCTACTTCAACGACGATATTGCCCTAGCAAAATTTGGGTGACTTTCGCAGATGTCTGCTCTGGTGTGATTGGATTCCTCATATCGAGCCATCATGTTTCCGGCAGAAGCCTTCTGCTGCAGGCCAGCCGAGGAGGAGTCTTCCTGAAGGACCATCGAGTTGCGTCAAAGCATGTCTGGGAAGAAGGAGTTCTTCATCGATGATCAAGTCCATGAGTGCAGGGAGGGGACGACTGCCGTGTCTTTGGACGGCAAGGCTGGGGACTGTCGCCTCGCACTCTTCGCTTAGGGGGCCTGCTCTGTTGTGATGATTGATCATAAGGGTGAGCCACCCTTATATAAAGTCAGACATGGTCAAGTCTGTGATCCAAAGACTAGACTCTTCACCTCCAGTCAGGGGGAAGTACATGGCAGTTCTAGTGGCTGTTACGGAGTTTATGGCCGGCTCCAGTGAGGCCCTCACTGTGAGGGGGCTCGAGTAGGCAGATATAAGCTCGCGAGTATTGCGGAGAAACTCGCCCACGTGTTGAGGATAAGTAGTGCGACACTACGGAGTAGGTTGTCAGCTTCTGTTTCCGGACTATTCGAGCAAGCCGCTAGACCCACATCTGATAGCAACCTTAGTAGGATGTTCCTCGGAAAGGGCTGGGCACTGCCCGAAGTACTCCGGGTTACTTTGGGCAAGGTAAGGATACGTAGCTAGAAGGTGAGCAAGATCGCTACGTGACTTCGCTACAGCCCTAGCGGCGATCACGGAGTAGATGGCCAGCGATGTTGGTGGCGCCAACAGCGCCAGGAGCGCCTGGGGCGCCACAGCCATACACGAATAAACCAAATATTAGAAAATGCAGGAGTCAAGACAGACGCGATCACCGACAGACACGATCACGGTCGGAGGCGGCTGTTTATATCATCGTAGCGGTACCTCCATACGCAACAGAGTGGAAACACGCTACCTGTTACGATATACGCATAACCGGGTAAAAGACACGTGAAGCGCCACATATTCGGTGACGCGTTACTGAGGTCAAGTTGGATGATTGGCCGCATGACCAACGATGAGCCGAACCCCACGAATAGCGAGGACTTTACAATCCCGAGATGACTTTTCTCCCCTGTTAGTTATCTTCTCTCGCCTGTGTTGGTGTAGCATCGAAGTCCGTCCCTCTCAACAAAGCCAATACGATCCTCATGGTCCTGGTCCTGCCTCATATTGTTATTATTGCTCTGCTGGCTACCCAGTCTGATGCTAAGTTTCCTCCACCGAGCGGCGAGTACTCCAAGCAAATGCCTGGCGATGTAACTGTGTCAGCAACTTTTGAAACAGATCCGCCCGCGCAAGAAAAGGTCACTCTGCGAGTCAGTTGTAGGTTGGCTCCAGACGGAGTTAAGTCATGGGCCCTGAAACTTGATGAGGATCGCTATGTCTTCAAGATATTCAACGGGTTGCACTACCAAACCTTCATACAAACTGCTAGCAAGAAGTGTCCGGGCTTATTAAAGAGCGGTGACCTCAAGCGCTTTATATATCATGGTAAAGCCAATACTATTGACACATCAGTGGGGGGCCAACTTGTGACCCTGGTGAAGTCACCGTGAAGCCTTTAAGCCTTCACGGTGAAGGTATGAGATCCCTATTAGGTCGACTCGACCTAGGCATCATTCACTTTTCTGCTGTCATCGGAATGTAATCCGGCTCCCAGCTATGGTTTACCTCGTTATAAGAAGGTGGTTGGAGTATGTTTTTAGAGGTTTCATTATCTGAAAAGCGAATGAGTCCATGTCTATGTCTATTTTTCCATTTTTTATGTCCATTTTTTCACCTCTGCCTCTGCCTCTGCCCATCGCCCCATATTCCCATATAATAGGGTGAGAGTCAAGGCCCTCATTGTGAGGTGAAGCTGGACAGCGCCTGATGCGAGGTCTTTGAGTTGTATGAAATAGGGAGTTAGCTACTATAATGATGCATCACTGATGATGAGTACGCAAGCCGCCTCAGAATCGGAATTCAACCGGTGAGTAGTATGAGTCAGAGACCCAACTCATGCCGATCCCCATTCATCACATCTACGAACGCAAAAGTTTTGGAGTTCATCCTTCGGCAGTGAGGCTACAGAGAGTGGCGCTTCAGCACACGGCAAGGACTCAAATAATCACGAATCTTCCCCCAAAGAATAACTATTATTCTTTCTCTGGTATGATACTCGGGGAAGAGTAACGATTGTTTATCAGTAACAAAGGTTGAACGGTGGAACTAGACGAACGCAGCAACTCACTTCGGGTGGCGTCTCGCAGCAAATGCCGACGAAACTATCAGCACAATGCCGAGAAGGGTACACATCGATCAAAGAGGTCAGCCACTTCATCTCGTTAGGGCGAAACTTCTGCGACTGATCGGAATGACCACCGGACACCGCCTGACAGGACGCTGTTATGAAAGCCCTGGCGAGGTAGGCGGGGTGCTAGGTGCCCCGGGTGATACTGGACTGGTGCTGACTAGGGGTCCCGACTCGGGATGGGTGCTACTCCGACTCGGGTCGGGATGGGTCCCGACTCCGATTTCAGACCTCTCGCCGAGAGGCTCTCGGGACTCCCGAGAGGTTGTACTCGGGTTTCTATAGGCAACTGATGGACTAGTGTAACCGGGTTGGTGCTTTCAGACTGGCAATAACATGAATCTTGCTATCTTGCGACTCATCAACGCTTACCCCTGTAGACATCGCTCCTAGTATGCTGCTCGTTGTGACCCCGACGTATACGAAGAGTACCGAGAAGAGAAAGCCGACTGTTGTAGAGGCTATGAGGAATCCTCGGAAGGATACTGCCGTTACAGAAGCGCCATAATTCTTCACCCAAATCGGCACCTGAGATCGGGGATCATAACACCAGTATGATAACAGCAGTCTCCACTCACATACATAAACCTGGACAAGAAGAGGAACTTCAACTCCGATTTTTCCGTGAGAATTTGTAACGCATTATAGTAGTCGCTCTTGTCCAACGCAGAACGCACGAAATCAAACCTAAGAGTGTCACTGTCGTCACGAAGCCTCCCATCAGTAGCAGCCAAGACTCACCAGAAATACCTTCCCATAAGGAAGGATACTGCACAACCCATGGTCTTAGCTGGGAACGCCACCAGGAGCGCACGCCTGAGGACCGCGACCACCATCATAGAGACGCTGTGACGGTTATCGTAGATATGCACGAAGATACTTTCATGCAATAGTGTAACGGCCATAGTTGCCTCTAGTACGATATCGATTGTTGATCGTTCGTCGTTCCGGCAAGTACGTCATTCTTCACTATTGCATTCAATTCAGGGTTATCTCAACCTTTTTCTGAACGTCTGTCATCTGCATCAGCAGAGATTCGGCACCTGGTATCATCTCTCTCTCTACCCGTTACCGAATTGCGTCTCAGTGAAGGACCAACCTTTGAGCTATGATTGAGGAAGAGCTTGCGGTCGTCACAACTTCAGAAAAAGTTGATGCTACGGTTCCTACGGCAGTCATCCTACCGACATCAGAGACCGATAGTAAAACTCTCAAGACTACCGGTAACTCCGACTCCATTACGAAGAAGTCCAACGCGACTCTTACTAATGAGGCTACTACTGTCTCCGCAATCTCATCGAGAAGATTCCCAACATTTACTACAAGGAGAGATGTTTCCCACCTTCTGGCCTTATGCATAAACATGAAAGCCCACTATAGGTGGTTGTATAACTATTTCTGGTGTGCTACTCTTCCACAACTTATGAACAAGTTGAACAAGGACGGAGTGTTTGATACCCTATCCAAGAAGGGGACCACTGTGTCTACACTGGAGGAAACTAGCTCACACATGGAAGTGGCCTATGAGCTCGATAACCCCATGGTCATCAGTGTCCTTATAATGTTCCATATGAACCACTCTACCCCTATACTCAAGGCACGCACGGAAGCGGCCTTCAAGACCTTCATAACGAGCACCAGACGTGTCTCCGAGGACATCAGCGAGAACCGGGTGAGGTTGTTTAGGTCACCCGAGTCGAGGTCATATGAGTTGTTGTATATCACAGCTCCACGGTTCTTCTCCGCGTCAGCGAGATTTGTGGTTGCTGTTGACACTCTGTCTGTACCAAATCTTGTTGACAAGCGGTTGGTGGCCCTGCACCCCGAGTGGGAACGAGTAGAACAGCCCGGTGCTGATCGCTTCGTGTCCTCATCGGGCCATTCTCTCAACACTTTCGGCCTCTACAAAATTGGTCTGTACTTCGAGCCGGACGATTTCGACATAGGCGTTGTGGTCTCAGCCTATGCTGTCGACATGGATCACCTCTGTTTTGACGCAAGGATGATCCTTGGCAGTAACAGCATGCAAAAGATGGGGGCAAACATTAGTTGGTCTGTGCCTCGCCTTGACATTACAGACTGTGGTTTGAAGGTACCTTTGAGACCCCTATGCCGTGGGCGAGCCAGTCCAGTTTGCAGCGTCGTCAATGGTCTGGATCGAGGCCCGCAGTGTCACCCTTTCGATGAGATTGAGGCCCGGTTCCTGAAAGGCACTGACCACGAGATTGAAACTTTCTGCTTAAAGCAGCTAGAAGGGCGAGATCTCCCATCACTCAGCTTCGAGTTGAAACCCGGCACACACCCCTACCAAGCGGACCGCTCATATACTGTCCCATCCGGGCTGAGGGAGGCGACCAATCGAGCCATCGACAACGAGATCGCTAAGGGTCACTGGTATGAGTTGGACGAGAACGACCTCGAGCCCGACGCTTGGGTATCTCCGGCTTTCGTGAAGAAGAAGGATCGCATGGAGGATGACCTGCCAGTGGTCCGAGTACTGGTCGACCTGCGGCTCTTGAATGCGGCCATCCAGATTGATCAACACTTACGAGAAGGCCAACTCATACCGAACCAAGATCGGTTCATCCGTTCGATACCACAGTGTACCGGCCAATACTCCATCATTGATGTATCGTCGGCTTTCCACGGATGCCGGGTTGCTAGTCCTTGTCAGAAATGGCTCACGTTTCGACTGAATGGACGACTGATACGGTCTCGCACTTGCTCTCAAGGTCTGGGTTTGAGCGCTCTCTTCTGGGGGCGACATCTCGACACCTCCCTCTCCTACGTCTACGGCGGTTATTGGAAGAACTGGATGGCCCTTTTTGTCGACGATTTTCTTGTGCATGCCGAAACAGAAGACCGCTGCCGTCTCCGCCGTCGCCTTGTGGAGATTGCCTTGAAATGCATGCGTAAGGAGGTAAGCGATAAGGTCCCGTCATGTATCAGTCCTAGCGTGACGGCCATCGGTTTGTTCTTCGAGGGTCCCTTCTATCGGGTATCTGACGCCAACTTGGAGAAGCTCAAGACCCTTTTCCGCCATCAGCCTAAGAACTCCACGGAAGTGAAAAGGCTCATTGGCTCTATAAACTGGGCGTCAACGGCGTTTAGAGGTGGTACGTTCTCTGCTTTGGGCGATGAACTACGTATCCTGCATGACATCTCGACCATGAAGAAGTTCTCGTGGAACGATACCCAAGGCCCGGACGCAGTCTCGAGACTCTGCAATATGATGACGACGGAGAACCTAGCCTTGCACGGCGACCTTGACGAGGTGAATGGTTGCACTGGTGGCTACTCGTGGGTCGTACAAACGGATGCAAGTGGTTATGCCGCCGGTGGGGCATTGTACCGAGCTAAAGCTGACGTCCTCTTTGACCCATCTAATGCTGGGAACCCTGAAGCCCGCCTTGAAGGTGCCGCTTTGGTCTCAATATGGTCGAAGGCGCTAACTGGAGCCCAACAACGATGGCACACAGTGGAGAAGGAGGCCTATGCCATATATAGTAGTGCAAAGAGATGGATAAGGCTCTGGATCTCCACGACACGGTTGGTCGATCACGCCATGAAGGGCAAGCTCGGTCCTAGCATTGTCATATGGGCTGATAGTACCACTGCCATTCGACAATGGCAGACATTGAAGGTCCCTCACGACCCGGCAGCTTCTTTGAAGGCGAAGCGGTTCATCTCATGGTCGGAGAACATCGCCGCATTGACCTTCCTGGATCACACCTTGGAGCATGTTCCCGGTGCCCGAAATACCATTGCCGACATGTTGAGCCGTCTTGGGGACGAGTATGCGTCTCAGTCCCTTCCTGAGAGGTTTGGCGCCCCTGCTTGCGCGGCCCTTCCCGGAGGACGCCCTGATCTTCGCCCGGCTTTCGACGTGGACGAGGCTCTTTGCGAAAAGATCGTTGATGCCTACGCCGAGGATGAGACACTTTGGCAAGGGGTTACTGTCGCTGAAATCTACAACTTCCTCACTCACCAGAAGGATTCCCTACAAGACCGAACCGGTACCATCAAATCGTGGACTGATGCAGGTCTGTTCGTTCTCTCTGACCAGATGTTACTCTTCACAGCCGCAGTCTACGCTGGCACCCGGTCGGGATTTGTGTTGGTCGTCCCAGTCGACTGCGAGGCAAACTTGCTGAACGATGAGGTCATTGAGGTGTATGATGGTCTCCGGTATCTCAGGGAACAGTTGCTCTACCTCTCCCATGACGAGCTCCTTAGTGGGGCGACTCACATGAGCGTGGGGGCCAGCATGAACGTTCTCTGCGAGACCGCCTGGTGGCCTGGCATGATGAGCGATATGAAGAGGCACGTTTCTCAGTGCCCTGTATGCTCTACGTCGACTCGTCGTTTGAGGAAACAAGTCCCGGCCCGACCACCACTTCCATATGGTCGATTCGAAGAGCTTCAAATAGACCATAAAGAGTTGCCACCCCCTCTGAAAGAGAGGCTGACCGGAATCCATGAGACCGGTGCGGTCCTTTCCATGGTGGACCGGCTGACCGGAGAGTTGGCTCTGGAGTACGTCAAGAACAAGTCGGCTCTTGTGACGGCGCAAACGGTTGTCAGAAGGTGGTTCTGCAAGAGAGGGGTATGTAGAAAGCTGTCATCCGACAACGGTCCTGGTTTCATCGCAGATCTGAGCAAGCTTCTCGGGTCGGTTCTCGGCTATCGACTGAAATTCTCATGCGTTCGTCATCCCCAAGGGTCCGCAAATGTTGAGAGGGCAAATTCTGCGATAACAACAGCCCTGACCTTCATTAATGAGTCTGGGGATTGTGAGGACATCGGTGACCTTGAAATGCACCTCGCATCTGCTGAATTCGCCTACAACTATAATTCTGGGGTGTTCCGGAGACTCTTTGGCGAAGACGTGCCTACCCCATTGACGTCGAACCGAGCTGGGCCTCCTCATGCACAGAGCGAGAGCATCGAACTATCCGATGCCGATGAAACCAAACTGGTGAAGATGGTTACCGACTTTGCCGATGATTTCGTCAAGGAGCATTCTGCTGAGTCAGCCATCAAGGGTCATTACAACCTGTTCAACCGGGTCGCAGAATCCGACAAGAAATCGGGTAGCTTCCTGAGCTGCAAGGTTGGTGATATCGTCCTATACCAAGGTGTTGAGGACTCCGTTAAGAGCTTAACCTATGATATGTACTCTGGCAGGATACTTTCGGTGAGGCTAGACTCCGGCGTGAGGGTACACCCTACAGAGCTCACATCAGCAGGAGATGCGAGGCCAATAATGCAACCTGCTCTCAACGCTCAGAAACTTGCATCCGGAGAAGCCGGCAACGGAGCTCTTTTCAAGACCGGTGAATGCGTCCTGTACGAGATCCCTACTCAAGATGTATCGGTCTCGGACGACGTCAATAAAGCCTTTATGATCGGTCGTGTGATCGACTGTGACGCCGAAGCCGTACGAGTTCATGTTCATGACGGCGGGGAGAAGTCTAAGGCCTTTCTCCCTCTATGGTGTGACGACTCGGCTAAGATCACTAGATCTAAAACCGCCCCCCCGAACACAAGACCTGTCTTGAGATTGGTTCCTCCGGCGGCGGTCCTCTTTAAGGTCCAACTACGAGCAGATTATTCTGTAACGTCGAATTCAAGAACAAGGATGAACGCTGTTGCTATCGGTGATTGGATTGATCCGGGAGCGGCGTTAACCTTCACTCAAGATTAGACTGATCCTCACATGCTCGCCTCAGTCTAGGGGGCCCTGTGACGGTTATCGTAGATATGCACGAAGATACTTTCATGCAATAGTGTAACGGCCATAGTTGCCTCTAGTACGATATCGATTGTTGATCGTTCGTCGTTCCGGCAAGTACGTCATTCTTCACTATTGCATTCAATTCAGGGTTATCTCAACCTTTTTCTGAACGTCTGTCATCTGCATCAGCAGAGATTCGGCACCTGGTATCATCTCTCTCTCTACCCGTTACCGAATTGCGTCTCAGTGAAGGACCAACCTTTGAGCTATGATTGAGGAAGAGCTTGCGGTCGTCACAACGCACATGACGAGTAGTCAGAGCATACCACTTCAGGAGAATCCCTCCTGTCACCTCCACGGCCGATATTGGTATACCACAAACGGTCGATAGGAAAACTATAACTGAACAACAACAAAAAAGTTGTTACGCTACCACAGCAGTGACGACAGTCACCTCCGATAAGACTGTATTCTTTTATACAACTGGTGTCCTGGCTCGAGAGGGACTGTAAATATTCTATCACCTAAGGTGACAACCACCAGTGTTGGAAATGTATGTTCGCTTTCCTCAGCTGGGCTCAGGAGTTTCCTCACTAATCATAAGAGTTCATATACGACTCAATGTAAAAGTGTACAGAAACCAACAGTAATTTCCTCAAAATTTTCACATTGTCGCCGACACATGTGCATATTATTTTCCCAAATTGATAACCACCGCCCAGACACCTGAGCTAAACAATGCCTCTTACTTCCCTAAAGGAGGGGAGCAGTCCCGACCACGCATGCTTGTGCTTCAATTCGACCAGCAGCGATGCAATAACGAGAAATGGGACCAAAGGCTTCCATAACGTCTTAAAGCTCTCTCTTGAGAGGAGGGGGAGGGATATCATACAATATCTTCGACAAAATCGAGAAAATCAATTACCATCACCAATACTACTACTGTTACTTCCATGCGATAACGAAACAAGGTGAAGGCATGGATTGATCACATGGAAATGAGGCCCCTAGCAAGACTCAATCTGAGCTCCTGATGAAGTATAAAACGTTCAGTCATGTCTGCTTGCACTACGACGCAAAGGTCGTCCGAAGTGATCACCAAGATAGCACTCAGTTCTGGAATACTCGGGAGCGTCAATTGAGGCCTCCCGACGAGCTCACTATCCACTTCCGTGAGCAGTCAAGGCTAAGCATGGAGCTTAGAAAGGATCAAGTGATTCAGTCTTCACATGGATTCCACTCGGAGCCGTCAGCTCTCTTGCCCGAGGACAGTCTGCTACTCCGAACAATCAATTTCAAAACTCACTCGCACTAGTCTAGCCGCCTCTGATTACAGACATGCTACTCCTTCGACAGCAAGAAACCATCTAAACCTCAATGTTCGATGGGCACACCAACTTCCACCTACAGCGTCTCGTTCAATATACGCTGTATGCCCTGGGGCAAGGGAAAGGGGGTGGCGATCTCCTTCCACAGAAAGGTTCCTCCCATAGACTCCTCTATGAACCCATGACGTGGCCAACCACAGTTGCTGAGGAGACCAAGACACACACCTACTACAGCACTGATACCCTCCTCCGTTCCTTTACCATGAAATCCATCCAGGATTTCCAGATCCTAGATTGCGGATTGGTGGCTTCGTCCCTAGCTGGGATGGGTGCCGCTGAAGCGGTTGGTGACTCTGTATCATTGTCATTAGGAGGCCCCACCTTCACAGACCAACGACTGTGTCCGTCCCTTCACTGTGCCACAGTAGAAAGCCACCTGAGTTTTGTCTCCACCACACCGAAAGTCGACTCCCCGATACCCATGTGTGGGATTAGCGGGAGCCCCTCGTTGACTAACACTACTCGGAAGTGCCATTTGGACTCAGAAGAAGAACTACTCAGTCTCATCCTAAGAACTTGAATCGTCGTAAAAAGGGGCCATCCGGCCATAGCGAGATCGATCTGATGAGCATGAGTACGCGTGCACAAGCACGCATGCGCGACGAAAAGGGAGCCGCTCTATAATGGAGCTGGCGTGGTCTGTTGTGATCGACCATCCTTTACTCTACATGCCCCCGGATGGAAGATTACAAGGACGAACGTTGGCATAATGAGTTTCCTTAATCAATTGGGATGTGACCTCGTCCGGTGGGATCGAGGCATTAACTAATCTTAGAACAACCCCGCGTACAATCTCATGCACGCGGTACACATCAGGAGCGTACCTACCGCCGCGTCCCAGTGTGTCAGGGTTGAAAAGAACAACAGTTGAGCCGACCGGTGGCGGTCCCTTCCTGCGGAGACCACGGACATCGCTCAAGACCTGCTCGCGAGCTGCGATAGCAGCTTTGACGAGCTTGGTAATTTCATCGCGGACCTCTGCTCTAGCAACGGGGGCACCACCGTCAACAGCCCCTTGTGCAAGCGAATTCTCAGGGCTCAACCGGGATACACGACCGTAGAATATCTCAAAAGGTGAAAAGTCAGTGTCCAAAAAAGGCTTACAATTGAGCCGACGGATAACCTTCCCTAACGTTGTTGGCCAGGTCTTCTTATCACCGAGCTGCCTCGCCAGGAACTTGACACTGGCGACAGCGCGCTCTGCTAAGCCGTTTGAAAAAGGAGCATATGGCGACACCACCCGATGCTCCACTGCTCTTAGCGAGAGCATTTCAGCTAGTGGACGTCCACGGAAACACGGGCCTCCATCAGTGCGAAGCAAGGCCGGAGCACCCAATAAATCGAAGAGGCTAGCCATCTCGGTCGCCACTGTGGCACTTTTCTGATCCTTCAAAGGGGATACCACAGTGAATCCGCTAAAATGGCACGTCAGCACCAATACCGCGCAAAGTCTGCGCTTGCGATCCCAGCCCATCTCGGCAAGGTCAGCTGAAACCGTAGACCAACACTCCTGCACGCCAGTGCGAAGAGAGCGAGCTGAGTCAGTTGTGGAATAAAAGCGCCTGTTAAATGACAAACGACACCCTTCACAGGTGCCGCACACAACCTCAATGAAGGAACGGAGCCGAGGTATATGAAAGCATCTGGACACCAACCATCGTATGTAACGACGATTAAGGCAGCCAGTTTCACGATGGTATGCATCGACGATCGAATGTGCGTGCTGCTTTCCCTCGGAAGTATCCGTGGGAACATAATAACATGTACGAGTCGCGGAGACTCCGTTCACCTTCGGGGTTTGGGACCTCTTCATTAGAATACCATCGTCAGCCAAAGAGAAATCAGGAAGTTCTGCCGCCACTCCCGGTATCGGGGCTGTAGCGGGCCCTACCGGGGCAACGTCCGGTGGTGGGGATGAACCGAGGGATCTGAGTATAAAGTTGGCCGTCGGGGAAGCCCACTGGAGAGCGAGGAGCCGCTGCCTGGATGGTCTTCCATGCTCCATACCGAACTCCAGGACGCCTTGCGATGCTGGATGGACTGTTGCAATGACCCTTAGCTGATTCTCAACTTCACATACGGTAGGATAATCTTCAGAGGAGCCTGAGCCGCCGTCTTCATCAAAAACCGCGACCGCTTTGGTGTGCATCACACCGCGACCTTCGAAGATGATACTGTCGGGGATACCCCAGGAAAAAGCGAGCCTGCTGAGGCTGTCCGACTCGGAGTTCTGCTCCGCAGGGATATGCAACAGCTCGGGGGTCAACATGTACTTCCGTTGCCAGGCCTCGCGCACATCGGCGATAGCTTCGCAGAGCCGAGATATTGCGAGACGCTCGACCGACTTGCATGTGAGCTTCGAGCCACCTCGTAACCATGAAAGCGCGGTTCGTGAGTCGGAGAGAAACTTCAGACCCAGGCCATTAAGATGAGGAACCAACGCGTCGGCGAACACGTGCGCTGCTGCCAGTCCGTAAGCCTCTTTACGGTTTTGGTGCCAGTTGAGCATCGGTCCGCGCAGGGCTCTGGCTCTGCTGGAGAGCGCCACACGAGACGAACTTCCGCTAGACAGCGTGGCGATAAATCCAATGCCAAAGGGACTGGCATCACAGGCGACCTCCAGGGTGTCCGCCACAAAGCTGACCTCATGGTCACAATCTCTCGAACGAGCGCTGAGGATGCCGATAGCGATTGTTAGCGTCTTAGCCTCGTCCTTCCCCAGAGGAACATCTTGGTCCCAGCCTGCTTTCCACTTACCAGATACTCTCCGTATATAGTCGGCTGCCAGGCCCCTGTCGCCGTGAAGACCGAGAGGATCAAAGGCGGCACCAGCCGCTCGGAACAGGGAACGCTTGCAAACTCTTTGGCCCTCTCTGAAGGTCTGAGAGTGCGGCTCGGAGGCGGTAACGCACCGAAGAACTAGGGTCCCTTGACCGGTTGGGTGGTCTTCACGATACGTAAAGTCGACGCCAAGGTGGCGGAAGGAGTCGAATCTCTCAACCTGCCCTTCCGAAGAGAACGTCAGTAAATGACACTTCGCAGGGGTGAACTCAAACCCCCATGAGCCACCCAAGCAGATGATCTCCGACTTGAGGCGCTGGACGGCCTGGTGTCCGCCAAGTAGGCAGATATCATCCACATACTCCCAGTGGAGTAGCAGAGGATCGTTGATTTCGGAACTCACGCGCAGCATGGCGTCATCGATCAAACATGTGAGTGCTTCGCGTAGCACTGCTGGACCACAGCGAAGCCCAAATACCAGTCGACGTGCCACAAACCGGCGACCGAGCGACCTGATCACAGCGGTGCGGTCATGGAGCGTGATTCTATAGAAGGCGGTCGCCGCGTCCAGGGTACAAAAGGATAAGCGCTCTGGCTTGGCCCCTTCCTTTTGCCTCTGTCTCGCCGCTCGGGCGATCGCCGCAATGGCAACACGGACTTGGGCAAGGATGACCGCGCAAGAGTCGCCTGGATAAGAACTTGGCGGCGAGATAGCATTTCCCCGGCGCAAATCAATGCATGGCCTGACTTTCACACCTTGTACCACTGGAAAGGCAATGGCCTCGGGTAGGGCGACCCCACCCTTGCCGTCAACCCCGTCTTCGTGCAGAGGTTCCCACCATCCCCGGGACTGAAACCGCTCCAGCTCTTCATGGTACGACTTCTGCTGGGGGGAGTCGAGTGCCGCGAAAAGGCTTTTCGAGTAGTCATAAACCGGTCCTTGCCGAACGAGTGGGGATGATGTCCAGCGGACCTCCACCGCGTGTGTGTGCTCTGGGCAGTCCTTCGTCTCTGACTCGGCAAGCAATCTTAATAGAATAGTCCGGTGCTGCCTTGACCTGGCGCCAGTTTTCGGTGAGCCGAGCGGAACTGTTCGGAAGCGTAGAGCGTGTGCGATAGGTCGAAGGGGCATCAAGCAAAGTCTCATTGGAGAGCTCCTCGCACCGCAGAACCAAATTGTCGCTATCCTCAACGACCATTACTGATAGGTCCTCGTTCTCGAGAACCACGAAGTGGAGACGACCCTCCTCCTCCAGCCTTGCCGGGGCAAGCTCCCCCTGGCGCTGGGCGGGGCTGCGAATCGTCACCTGGCGGCTTCCGTCCACCTCGTCAAAGTACATAGAAATCTTAAGCGCGCACATGGACTGGACTCCCAGTATGCAAGTTGAGCCATCGACTCCGTTCGGAGACCCCCGTCCGGGAAGCACAGAGAAGTTCAATAAGTGCTCCTTCCCGTGCCGAGTAACCTTGACCTGGACCGTGCCATCCAGCTTCACCACAGACCCGTTCGCGAGCTTCGCGGAAGTCGAACATGGCGTGATGGTCCACCCCCTGAGCGTGGCCAGGTCACGGCCAACGTAATTCCTCACAGCGCCCGAGTCTAGTAGGGCTTTGAGAGGTGCCTGTCCCTTGGGATATAAGGTCAGCATCGGCCCGAGTTGCCTGTGCTGACAGGACTCGGACGACTGTTTGACCACCCAAAGCATCTGTAACTGCTCTTCCTCAACCTCTGAGGATCGAGATAGAGCGGACTCTTCCGGGTCCCCATCGGGTGCTATTGCTTGGAGAGACTGTGAGGAAGAGGCTTGGGAACGTCCGTGGCCACCACCCTTTGAGGTGGCTTTGTCATCCGTACGGTCGTGGCGAAACTTACATGCGCTACCAAACCGACAACGCCCTTCAGCCGCCCATCGGCGACACTCTGTAGGGCCTAGGTGTCTGAAAGGGCACCGCTCTCCCTTTGTACATTTGCCTCTCAGTGAGTTCCGGCAAAGCTCGCCTTTTTATAGGAGGAAGTTGGCGTTGCTGATGACGCAGGTCTGGCGTAGGGTGCCCCCCTGTCACCGGCTGCAGTCGGGGCGATTGCTTTCGGCGGGTTGCGGGGCTTACTCGCCCGGTCAGCATCGGCTCTAGCGGCGCGAGTGAGAGCCTTGACTCGAAAGCGTGACCATGTCCCGGGATACTCATAGGAGGCCTCCTGGCAGTTCTCATCATTTACACCACGGCGAAAGGCGCGGATAATAAGGGCGTCAGTGAGCGGAGTCCCTGCGAGTGAGCAACGTCGTAGCCAGTCATCGAGCCTTCCAATGTAATCAGTCAAAGGTTCTTGTGGGCCGCGCCCCGTAGGCTCAGTCAGGAGCTTCTCCGCCTCAAAGTGACCGCCACACTCCTCCTTCAAAGTCGAGTGGATCGCGTCAACGGCCAGTGCGAAGTCGTCAGCCGTAATAGGGTCCCTGTCGGCAATAGCCTGTTCTAAGGCCGATTCGTCGACTAAGTTAGTCAGAAGGAAGTAATGCTCAGCCCCTCGGGTAAGCCAACCTCGTCGCAAGACCATACGGTCCACTTGTCTCCAAAAGCCGGAGAGACCTCGTGCGTCTGACACGCCTTTGAAGGGACCTCCCTTGAAAGCGGCCGCAGCCTTGTCAGCGTCTTTCGAGGCAACCCTGCGCCTGTCTTGACTTGATGCTCCTGGGTTCGGTCTCAGGATCACATGACTTTCACGAGCTGACCCTGAGGGACCCATTTGGGAGGATAGACCACTGAAGACCGCGCGAGATGGGGAGATCGAGTGTCTTCCACGCGATCTTGAGATATCGTCGTGACTCGAGGCGACTAGGGGTTGAAGCCCACCCATAAGGGGCGCCGAGAACCGTGGCGAACCGGAGACTGGCTGTTCATTACTGCTGGTGGAGGACATTCGCTTTTGCTGAACCAGCCGGGCTCCCCAGTCAGGACTGAAGGGGCTACTCTCGGAACTCTTGAGTTCCAAAAGAGAGGAAAGATTCTTGCGCCGGCAGTGGGTCGCCAAAGCCTTCGCCGAGGGGAATCCGGCGATGACCTCAGACTGGAGGACAGTATGCAACACCATAGGGGGGAGATGCTCCACCAGCTTCTTGGTGGTCTCGGAGGGCACCAGCCCAGCCGAGGCTATCTCGCAGGCGTCCCCAATGCGCTTTTGAACGTAGTCCGTGATCTCGTCGTGGGCTATGTCAACTAGATAAAGCTTGACGGCTTCAGGGATGGAGTCCACCAGAGAGACCAGAACATGGTGGGATAGCTGGTCTACGACAGATTGTAGTTCAGATGGCTGGCCAGATACAATGGCCTTCTCTAGGCAGTCAAGAACGATGTCAGACAACTTATCGGTGTCCGGGGAGGCCCCAAGGGCGTCAAGGACTTGAGCTTCGTCGGGGGCACTCTCCTCGAGAACAAAGATGTCGCAAAACATTGGGGGCGTCCCCGCATCGGAGCCAGATGTGGGATTAGCGGGAGCCCCTCGTTGACTAACACTACTCGGAAGTGCCATTTGGACTCAAAAGAAGAACTACTCAGTCTCATGATCTCTTATATAAACTTAACCCTCATCCTAAGAACTTGAATCGTCGTAAAAAGGGGCCATCCGGCCATAGCGAGATCGATCTGATGAGCATGAGTACGCGTGCACAAGCACGCATGCGCGACGAAAAGGGAGCCGCTCTATAATGGAGCTGGCGTGGTCTGTTGTGATCGACCATCCTTTACTCTACACCATGTACGACTCAGTGAGGAGGCCTACAGCTGAGTTCAAAGTTGCAAGAAGTTCGTCGACATCCATAGCTGATGGATCTTCTTCATCTAGTCTCTTCAGTGTATCTTGTAACTCCACCAGCTTTTCGATATCTGGGGACGTATCCGCCCAATAGCTCTTTTGCTTTCTCGAGTCGCGTAGGGCCTACTCTAAACTCGGGGAGAGTTGGGATCTCAGGGTTTTCCCTCCAACCACACGAGGGGGAGTTGTTTGAAATGCGGTGTCCTTTGGCCTCCTGCCGAAGGGCGGAGGGGGCACTTCATCGCCACTGGCAGCACGTTCGCCGTCTCCAATTGCCCGCATGATGGCGTCAGGCATTGCAACAGTGATTTGCGGAGACTCTTGCGGAGGTCCCTCCGTCGAGTCCCAGGCAGCCACTAGGGCGGCCCTAGTAGGGCCTCTCCTATACTATGTGTACAATTTACCTTCCCCAGCCCTACCTGGCCGGTGCTCGGGGACGACCCGTGCATCGGCTGATCTATGTCGTCGCATTGGTTCTTCTTCTCGGATCGTTTCAATGATCCGTTGTTGCAGGGGTCTTGACACAGGTGAATCCTACCGCTTCCTCCGCCGTGCGAAGAATTCGCGGTCATATTATAACAGGTAACTTGAGCCAGATGGCTACTAAATGGCTTCTGAATGCCGTGACAGTATTAATATCGTCGTTGACGTAGATGGTATTACCATCTACTTCAACGACGATATTGCCCTAGCAAAATTTGGGTGACTTTCGCAGATGTCTGCTCTGGTGTGATTGGATTCCTCATATCGAACCATCATGTTTCCGGCAGAAGCCTTCTGCTGCAGGCCAGACGAGGAGGAGTCTTCCTGAAGGACCATCAAGTTGCGTCAAAGCATGTCTGGGATGGAGGAGCACTTCATCGATGATCAAGTCCATGAGTGCAGGGGGGACGACTGCCGTGTCTTTGGACGGCAAGGCTGGGGACTGTCGCCTCGCACCCCTCGCTTAGGGGGCCTGCTCTGTTGTGATGATTGGGTGTGAGCCACCCTTATATAAAGTCAGACATGATCAAGTCTGTGATCCAAAGACTAGACTCTTCACCTCCAGTCAGGGGGAAGTACATGGCAGTTCTAGTGGCGGTTACGGAGTTTATGGCCGGCTCCAGCGAGGGGGCTCGAGTAGGCAGATATAAGCTCGCGAGTGTTGCGGAGAAACTCGCCAAAGTGTTGAGGATAAGTAGTGCGACACTACGGAGTAGGTTGCCAGCTTCTGTTTCCGGACTATTCGAGCAAGCCGCTAGATCCACATCTGATAGCAACCTTAGTAGGATGTTCCTCGGAAAGGGCTGGGCACTGCCCGAAATACTTCGGGTTACTTTGGGCAAGGTAAGGATACGTAGCTAGAAGGTGAGCAAGATCGCTACGTGACTTCGCTACAGCCCTAGCGGCGATCACGGAGTAGATGGCCAGCGATGTTGGTGGCGCCAACAGCGCCAGAAGCGCCTGGGGCGCCACCGTGGCGCCCCAGCCATACACGAATAAACCAAATATTAGAAAATGCAGGAGTCAAGACAGACGCGATCACCGACAGACACGATCACGGTTGGAGGCGGCTGTTTATATCATCGTAGCGGTACCTCCATACGCAACAGAGTGGAAACACGCTACCTGTTACGATACACGCATAACCGGGTAAAAGACACGTGAAGCGCCACATATTCGGTGACGCGTTACTGAGGTCAAGTTGGATGATTGGCCGCATGACCAACGATGAGCCGAACCCCACGAATAGCGAGGACTTTACAATCCCGAGATGACTTTTCTCCCCTGTTAGTTATCTTCTCTCGCCTGTGTTGGTGTAGCATCGAAGTCCGTCCCTCTCAACAAAGCCAATACGATCCTCATGGTCCTGGTCCTGCCTCATATTGTTATTATTGCTCTGCTGGCTACCCAGTCTGATGCTAAGTTTCCTCCACCGAGCGGCGAGTACTCCAAGCAAATGTCTGGCGATCTAACTGTGTCAGCAACTTTTAAAACAGATCCGCCCGCGCAAGAAAAGGTCACTCTGCGAGTCAGTTGTGCGCGGACTCCAGGCGGAGCTAAGTCAGGGGCCCTGCCCCTTGATGCGACTCACTTTGTCTTCAAGTTATCTCAGCGTAGCGTGGTGAGATACCGACTCTACATGTCAGTTGCTCGCAAGAAGTGTCCGGGCTTATTGAAAATACATGACCTCGAGCGCTTTATATATCATGGTAAAACCAATACTATTGGCACATCAGTGGGTGGCCAACTTGTGACCCTGGTGAAGTCGCCGTGAAGGTATGAGATACCTATTAGGTCGACTCGACCTAGGCATCATTCACTTTTCTGCTGTTATCGGAATGTGATCCGGCTCCCAACTATGGTTTACCTCGTTATAAGAAGGTGGTTGGAGTATGTCTTTAGAGGTTTCATTATCTGAAAAGCAAATGAGTCCATGTCTGTCTATTTTTCCATTTTTATGTCCATTCTTTCACCTCTGCCTCTGCCCATCGCCCCATATTCCCATATAATAGGGTGAGAGTCAAGGCCCTCATTGTGAGGTGAAGCTGGACAGCGCCTGAATCAGGCGGCCTGATGCGAGGTCTTTGAGTTGTATGAAATAGGGAGTTAGCTACTATAATGATGCATCACTGATGATGAGTACGCAAGCCGCCTCAGAATCGGAATCCAACCGGTGAGTAGTATGAGTCGGAGAGCCAACTCATGCCGATCCCCATTCATCACATCTACGAACGCAAAAGTTTTGGAGTTCATCCGTCAGCAGTGAGGCTGCAGAGAGTGGCGCTTCAGCACACGGCAAGGACTCGAATAATCACGAATCTTCCCCCAAAGAATAACTATTATTCTTCCTCTAGTATGATACTCGGGGAAGAGTAACGATTGTTCATCAGTAACAAAGGTTGAACGGTGGAACTAGACGAGCGCAGCAACTCACTTCGGGTGGCGTCTCGCAGCAATTGCCGACGAAACTATCAGCACAATGCCGACAAGGGTACACCTTGATCAATGAGGTCAGCCACTCCATCTCGTTAGGGCGACACTTCTGCGACCGATCGGAATGACCACCGGATACCGCCTGACAGGACGCTGTTATGAAAGCCCTGGCGAGGTGAATAGTGTGAAGAAACGAGCCACCATGGCCTCCGGCACAAGGAGCTCGACTGTGAATGTATCGTCGATATGATAAGCCTATCTCAGCACGACTAAGAGGGTATGTAATGCATCAAGATGCTAGGAAGATATTGCTGAGCTAGGGGGACTGTCCTCACTGAGGACTCCTCACACTATGTCACGGGTTGGTGTCATTTCGAATTCGTCACAGCTAATTTCCACACATTGCTCGTCTGATTTCAGCCGCGCTTCCAAAGACTCGAATAATCCTGACTTGGGTATAAAAATAACTCAGCCGTGAGATCAGCGAACGATCATACCGAAGCGGTTCACCCCACGTGCTTTTCCCGACTGTGAACGATCATCGTCGATGGAACTCGGGAACGCAACAGCAGAATGGGAAGTAACGTATGGCAGTTGGAAATGGAATCAATTTTTCGAGGGGAGTGAGGCACACAGTTCGCAGCACCCCTTGTTGGTGACCTGCATGACAGTAAACGTGTGGTTGAGTCGATGATTGATATGCAATGGAGGGTCGAGGTCGAGAAAACCACCAAAGCCGGCACACTTCGCTCCGCTAGAGAAATATACCTCCGCAACTCGGGAATGCAATAGAGCCATAGCACACATAATGCAGGGCTCTGTGAAAAGGAAGACGCTGCAACCAGTGCAAAGATAGCTCGATCTCTCGATGTCCGACAGAGTTCCATCAGCAGACCCCTCGGGCGAGCGCGGTCGTTTACCACTATGAACTGCAGGGAGGGGAGTCGCTGCTGCAGCCACCTGAACAACCAATGATCCCAGGAAAGGCACACCGAGCCCCACATGTTGTCCCTACCTCATTAATAGCTTCCATACAAGCATGTCTCAATGGATGCCTATCATCAGCCTCAGCCTCGGAAATGACGTCGCCATTCGGTGACACTATGATCACTTTTTTCCGACCTGCCAACACTGTGACCACTCAAGTAGCCTCATCAGTCAAGGCGACCCACCAGCTGCTTCCATCATGTGCAGGATTTCCTTCCGCCGGCTGTTGCCCGGGTTGTTGAGTTTCGTGTCGCTCCTCTCTAGAGCTGGTCGCCGCCAGACCATCGGCCACACTTGGTTCCACTCTTGAAACTGTTCCCGTGTAAAAGCTGGGTACTTGGGCACGTCAACCAGTCGCACGTCGAGATCTTCAAAGGGAACTTCGCAGTGCTGTGGGCCAACGACCACTTCCAAAATTCCTTCCTTATCTGCATGCCGCCGCACCCGCTTGAGATGAGACATGGTAGACGGCAAAGGACTCCTCCGCGACAGCGTTTTCATGATAACCGATGCCTTCGTTTTCGGAACCTCTAACACCGTAGCCGGGACCGTCTCAAGAGGGCGTGTGAATTCTTGTGGTAGTAGCTGAGTGAACTTAGTGCAATTAGGACAGTATTGTATAGGAGCTGACATGGACTCAACAACTGTGACTAGAGGTGATCACCACTATATGCCCTCAGGAAGAGAGCCCCGACCAATCCCATGTGAAAATCTTCCCGTTCGATGAAATTCACCTGATGAATAAAATGCATTGCCTCCGAGCACGAGAGGGTCGGTATTCGCAGAGTCACTTGACTGATCTCAGCACTTCCATCTGTCGGGTGGAGTTCCCCAACATTCTCCATCAACTTCAACGTTGCCTTCCTCTAGAGACTCCATCACACCTTGCGCCCAAAAAATCATCCCGCCTCATGTTCGAGGGACTCTCGTGTTCCGCCTAGCTCAGAACTTTAATCTCCATTGAATCGCCTCGAATAGTGACCTCGGACTTCTCCAACGATCACACCTTTCCTACCTAACACACTGATCATTTCTCACGAACCTCGGACCTCAACGATTCGCCCTAAAGCCCCAAGAAAACCAGAACTTAATCAATTGCCATCGCTCGTCCAAAACTCGTGTAAACTCTTGTCGAAAATAGGTAGAAGTGACATGACATAGCCCCTGCATGATGGACAGGAGCGGTCCCGATCCCTCCCGACTGTATAACACAACCGTTCGACTAACTTAACGAACGAGCAATTTATTGCTCTCAAGAAATGCAAACAGTTAGTGTCATAAACGGCAAGTCGTCATAGTGGCAGCCGTTGTAGCTGCACTTCTACTACTACAGCTTATAAAGCATTGAGGACAGGCAACGGAAGGCACTATCCCGTCGATGATTGCAGCAGTAGCAGCAGCTCTCGGTGGTGCATAGTCCTCATCCAGTGAAGAGGCTAGCAGCCGAGTGGCTGACTCGTCAACTTCTAATTCGTGCAACTGGCGGATCTAGGGAACACACCAGTGGCCTCAGCAATGCCAGAAAAGTCCTTACTTTCCGCCTAACTTCAATGCATAACCACGTCATACCAACGGTAAGGCATATGATACCAACTATCATGAGTGCCAGTGTAACAGGGTTCGTACTTTCAGACTGGCAAAAACATGAATCTTGCTATCTTGCGATTTCTCAACGCTTACCCCTGTAGACATCGCTCCTAGTATGCTGCTCGTTGTGACCCCGACGTATACGAAGAGTACCGAGAAGAGGAAGCCGACTGTTGTAGAGGCTATGAGGAACCCTTGGAAGGATACTGCCGTTACAGAAGCGCCATAATTCTTCACCCAAATCGGCACCTGAGATCGGGGATCATAACAACAGTATGATAACAGCAGTCTCCACTCACATACATAAACCTGGACAAGAAGAGGAACTTCAACTCCGATTTCTCCGTGAGAATTTGTAACGCGTGATAGTAGTCGCTCTTGTCCAACGCAGAACGCACGAAATCAAACCTAAGAGTGTCACTGTCGTCACGGAGTCTCCCATCAGTAGCAGCCAAGACTCACCAGAAATACCTTCCCATAAGGAAGGATACTGCACAGCCCATGGTCTTAGCTGGGAACGCCACCAGGAGCGCACGCCTGAGGACCGCGACCACCATCATAGAGACGCACATGACGAGTAGTCAGAGTATACCATTTCAGGAGAATCCCTCCTGTCACTTCCACGGCCGATATTGGTATACCACAAACAGTCGATAGGAAAACTATAACTGAACAACAACAAAAAAGTTGTTACGCTACCACAGCAGTGACGAAAATCACCTCCGATAAGACTGTATTCCTTTATACAACTGGTGTCCTGGCTCGAGAGGGACTGTAAATATTCTATCACCTAAGGTGACAACCACCAGTGTTGGAAATGTCTGTTCGCTTTCCTCAGCTGAGCTCAGGAGTTTCCTCACTAATTATAAGAGTTCGTATACGACTCCATGTAAAAGTGTACAGAAAACAACAAGAATTTCCCAAAAATCTCCTCAAATTTTTTATTTTGTCGCCGACACATATTATTTACCCACATTGATAACCACCACCCAGACACCTGAGCTAAGCAATGCCTCTTACTTCCCTAAAGGATGGGAGTAGTCCCGACCACGCATGCTTATGCTTCAATTCGACCAGTAGGAATACCAGGAGCGATGCAATAACGAGAAGGGGGACCAAAGGCTTCCATAACGTCTTAAAGCTCTCTCTTGAGAAGAGGGGAAGGGATATCATACAATGTCTGCAACAAGAGAGAATCAACTACCATTACCAATACTACTACTGTTGCTCCCAATGCCCTTATGCGATAACGGAACGAGGTCAAGGCATAGATTGAACACAGGAAAATGACTTCATCTGAGCTCCTGATGAAGTATAAAACGTTCATTCATGTCTCCTTGCGGTACGACGCGAAGGCCGGCCGAAGTGATCACCAAGATAGCACTCAGTTCTGGAATACTCTCCAATGGGCTCGAGAGCGTCAGCTGAGGCCTCCCGACGAGCTCACTATCCACTTCCGTGAGCAGTCAAGGCTAAGCATGGAGCTTAGAAAGGATCAAGTGATTCAGTCTTCACATGGATTCCGCTCGAAGCCGTTAGCTCTCTCACCCGAGGACAGTCTACTGCTTTGAACAACCAATTTCAACACTCACTCGCGCTAGTCGAGCCGCCTCTGACTACAGACATGCTACTACTTCTATACAAGAAGCTGTCTAAACCTCAAGGTTCGAGGAGCACATCAAAATTCGCCTACAACGTCTCGTTCAATACACGCTGTATGCTCTCGGACGAGGCAAAGGGGACGGCGATCTCCCTTCCACAGAAAGGTTTCTCCCATGGACCCTTCTATGAACACATGACGTTCATAACCACAGTTGTTGAGGAGACCAATAGCCACCATCCCGCTCGAGCTCCCCAAATACTACAGCATAACCACATATTTCCCTATCCTGACAACCTCCTCCGTCCTCCTTTCAGCACGAAATCCAGATGCTGATCAGCCTACGTCGAGTCCAAAAGCTCTCCGATGCTTACCCACCCCGTAGAATTCAAGCCACGATGTAATCGAGGCCATCTGCCCTTTCCTAGCATTAGCCAAGCTGCAGCAATCCCCCCCCCTGCAGCAAACCCCCCCCCCCTGCACCAATCGCATATCCAAAAAATCCACCGACACGGGTGTAATAATTCCCCCTTGCCTGAGACAGGCTGGTTTTGGGAACAACAAATTGTCGCTTCCATAGTAGCGGGATCAATCTCAAAGGTTTGGATACTTCTACACCTTTTCAATGAAAGTGAGCTTTCATTGGTCGAAATTAGTCTTGTGTTCGACGAATTTGAACTTTCGTTTTCGACCGGTCTACGAAAATCGAACTTTCATTTCGAATTTGAACTTTCATTTCGTGAAAAACTCCTTTCACTCGTCGAAAATCAAATTTCATTTATCTAACTTGTTCTTTCACTTGCTGAATTTGAGATTGAAAAGGTGTATAGTCCCGAGGGTAGACCTTGTCGGCCCTGCTCCATGATAGAGTATCTCCGGCACTGCGAGAAAATCATCCCGCTCGGGTAGGTTACAGGTCTAATACTCCCAAGACTACCTGTTCGATTCTCCGCTTTACTACATCCTTTAATTAGTTCCCGCTCAAGTCCAGCCGCTTCGACGACTTGAAGCCATTGGCCGATACTCTCACGAGTTCTCTCCCTGACCTTAGACTCTACACGTCTGAAAAGACAGCACCAAGAATCCGTCACTTCATCGAGTCTAAATGCTAGTAGGAACGGGAAGACTTCTTCAAACGGCAATAGGAATGAGAAATTGCCACGAATTGACAAGACCAATACGCACTCCACAATGTGCAAGGTCATCATCATCAATGTTATCCTATTACATCTCGTTGTAAGCCAGGGAGAGCGCTTTCAAACTGCGAAGACTTTGAGGACACGCTTTTAGTCGTCATTCGATCTAGCATGCTGAGGGAACGAGAATTTTTCACACCAGGAACATTCCCATCTATAGGCGTTGGGACTCGACTCACCGAATCGAACCGTACGGCAGGTATAGAATTGTGAATGATCCTGGCTCAACTTGATGAGACTAGTCAGCTAGCGGTTGCCGTTTATCTCTTTGTATTTTGATCGTTCTAATAGTGGAATCGATTATACTATCGTTGTCAAATTCAGAGCCTCGTTCACTTATCCCCTAAGTTTGGCGAATCTTAAGGCTAGAATCATCACCTCACAAACTTAAGAAACTCCAAGAAAGTCCCTCAGTCTAACCAACCCGCGATGACGTTGGACTTTGAGCCGACACACACAGTACTTCAGCATCCAGTGTGAGGGACCTAACCTTGAAAACGAGGCCAAGTGAGATCTTAGCTTTGCACTGAGCAAAACGCAATAGGGTACCCGAGCGTTCGACAAAGGGTGCCAAAGGTCTCCCCGTCCCTCTCCCTAGTAAGATGGACCGGTGGACGAATGTAGAGTTTAATTAGAACGAAAATCAGTCGAGAAAAAGACTGTAGAATTGCATCCACCGGGAATCGTGCTCACGTGGTTTGGAAACGCAATTATTCACTTCAACACAGGGTTACGATGAATTTCTTGTATTTTAGCGAGTTAACCTCGGCAGGATAAGGTCCTGTGCGTCTGCGTGCTGTTTTCGTACGCAGACCCAAGTACTGGCGTAGATCCTCTACATACTTCATCATGTTGTGTTGAACAGGCCCATGAGTTGGGCCTCACCGTATTCTCAGCTTGAGATTTCCAAGTAAGTTCTTTTAGATTTATAGTTTCTAGACTAATTGCGGTGGAAGATTCCAAGTAACTTTTCATGAGGTTCTTCGAGGATAATTTTGAAAACGGTTTAGAGTAAATTTGGCAATCTCATGCGTAAGGAGCTCGTGAATGCTTCTTTAAAGAGAATTTTGAAATAGGTCCTTAAGAACGTGAGTCAGTGAAACGAACTAAGTAATACTGTTCTTAAAAACTCACATTAGATCTCAATGGTTTCAAGGGTGAGTATGATGGACTTCAGTTGCGAAAGTCTGTTGAACTTCGATCAGGAAGACGTGGTTCACCTTGTACCAGGTATTGCTCGTTTGATAAGGACAGAGGAACTGGTCGCTTCTCATCCCCTGTTCGTGAAGAACTCATTGTGCCAGCGGATGTACTCGAAGCCACAGAGGAATTGACCTAAGTATATGCCTTCAAAAGATGTACACTTTTCTAACCCAGTATGAACCAGGGGCCCATCTGGCTTTGGGAGAGAACGTTCCCCAGGGTTTGATAATAACGAGGGAAATGTTCCTCATGTGATGATGACATTTACATGGGAAACTGATTGAAGAATGCATCCCTAGCCATACGTGGAAAGCTCAAAATGAGTTCTCCCCGGGAACATTATAGCTTCCTGGATAGGAACTGCTGATTTACTCAGATTGCCTACCTTTACCGTGATGATACGCTCACTGAACCATAACGCCCTGCAGAGATTCATTATTGGACCCCAACCACTCGTCGTATTCCGATACTCTTGGAAATTAACACGATGTGTACTGAACGTTCACACTTGTGTGTCATAAGTTATGAAAATCATTGCGGTGAACGTTTCCGGGTGATAAAAATAAATTTGTTGAGTTGACATAGTGGGGCCCATTTGAGGGTCTTAGAGCGCCCTTAGTGGGATCAATCAGAGGTTTCTGCCGTTTATATCGGCGAAATTGAGGCTGTGAAAATGCAACTTGGATTCGCTTCGTCAGTTAGGGTGGTCAGAATCGGTCTACGAGCATTTGAAAAAAACTAAAACTGTTTTTGTAGATTTTATATCAGCACATGGGTTCTTGGTGCTCCCGCGGAAAGTCCAACACCGTGAACACTGAGGCCTTCGATCCATCCACTTCCCCTGTGGAGAATTCATCCTTGATATGTAGGGATAAACGCAGACGTAGGTTGTCAATGAGCCAGAGCACTGATGTGGGCTTGGAAGTGGCAGCAAGTTCCGAGGTTGATGAAACTCGTCAGCGGGGTAGTAGCCTCTTCACCTGGTTTCCCATGCTAGTGATGCTGCTCAGGGAGAATAGTGACAGGATCTGGATCACCCAGAAGGTTGTCAATAACTAGCCAAGCTGTGGAGGACCAGCCTACCCAACAGAAAGGATTTGAAGTACTAGGGTCACTGCCCTAAGGATCCGTATACCCTCTTCACTGTTAGGATAAGACCTGTAAGCAACAAGGGGCGACGGTCCCTAGAACGATGGGCTATGTGTGTAAAAAAGGACTGAAACCGGACATGCCCAACCAGGACGATTTCGCGATCCTCGTCACGGACGATTATGAGATGTGATATAATGCTTTCCTCATCTACTTCTTTCGAGAGGTCGTCTATCTAGGTATGCTGTCTTTGATGGTCACGGCCCATACGGTCATGTTGTGTCTAAACTGTGTCACAAGATCTTACCAGAAGTACGATTCTGGACTTGATATAGTCCTCCCTTGCTATTAGTCTTTGTCAGTTCATCCGTGATGATCCCAACTTCCAGGAAGACTTGCCCAAGGCATTTAAAACGGCTTTTATCCGGGCCCATGGTAGTAATGAAAATAATAAGAACTGTTCTCACCAATTCGTGCTCCCTTAGTCATGTGCGAGCGCGCCTCGGACTCTCAAGACCAATTTGACTGCGCTTTCTCCGGCTCGACCGCAACCATCGTTCTACTGCGGAATGCCTCCCTCAACTGTGCATGGGTTGGCGACTCACGAGCCGTGCTGGCCACTCTGAAGGTGAGCTCCTCCTTCTCGAGCCCTACTACTATGAGCTTTCAGACCGATGGTCGCCTCGTTGCAGTAGATCTATCCCGGGACCACAAACCAGAACTACCCGACGAGAAGGCTCGCATTGAGTCACAAGGCGGTAGGGTACTCAAGCTCGGCAATGATATACCCTACAGGGTTTTCGTCAAAAGTAGGGCATTCATCTACACCTGCTCGGCTGAATAGATGTTCAGATGCTCACTATCCCGGCCTGGCTATGGCCAGGTCCATAGGAGACAGTGTTGGTGTTACGGCGGGGATCTCGCACATTCCCGAGGTTTCTCAGCGGTAGGTAAGGTTCTCTGCTCTGGACTTGATTGACTCTCAGGAATATCAACGATAGCGCTGATAAGTTTATCATCATAGCAAGTGACGGCGTATGGGAGTTCATATCCAGTCAAGAGGCCGTTAATATTATAAGTGATGACCGCTCCTCCAGCTCATCGTAGTATAGATCCAAATTAGATAAATACAAACCCAGTGAAGCACAGACGGCAGCAGAAGTCTTGGCCCAGGAGGCTTGGATGCGGTGGATAAGAGAAGAACACGGTAAAGTAGTAGACGACATAACAATCATCATCAACTGGCTGTAAGCTTCCCACTGATCCGTCCGTGTAACAGCGAACTATTCTGTATGATTACCTCTAAATTTTTTGTGATACATTTGCAGTGCCCAACCGGAGTCCCTCTAAGATCTCAGTGGAGCTTTTGTGCCATTGTGTTTAACTCGCCTCTTGTATGACCATACAAGTGGGAACTTATGATATTTGTTCTGCCTTCCCGAGCCTCTAACTTCCTTGTGGATGTCGCCCGCGGCCACTTGTTCAACATACTTCTCTGTGGTGTTTATTACAAAGAAATAAATACGCTATAGTGGATATGCAGTTCGCCTAATGGTGCTTGCTCAAGCGAGGCTGCCAAAGCGTGTTGGTGAGCAGGAGAGGAGCTCACTGATGAGTGTCATTACAATCTGGAGGCGTCTATGGCCCTATATCGTACCAGGAGGTTGACTCGTAATTTAAATGAAATATCCGGTAAGGCGTGGAAACCGAATCCGGCATCTTAACAACTTCTTATTGAGCATCTATGTATGCCCTTGAGAACTTGTTATTAACAAGTGTTGATAGTGTCCACTCGGCGGTTGACAACGACGGACTGATATTAAAGTGACACTTCACTTCACCATTTCAGAGCCATCTCTCGAAAGGACATGCTTACATCCCCTCCACTTCACGAGAGGGACCGAAGAAGCGTTTATACGTGTGGACGCAGCCGGCTTTAATGAAGTCCAAAGCCGTCGCCGCTTGGCTAGGGTGGTGTGAAAGCATGGCTAGGATATCATCACTTAGGCTATGCAGTCGCGTTTGAATGGATACGCAACAGTATTGGCATATAATGAAATAGCAATAAACTATCATGCATCCTTCCCGTCCGTCACTTGGTGACTCTCACTACTACTCAACAATCTGCGGGCTTCCCTCTCCAACTCTGTTTGACGAACTCTGATTCTACTTAGCCGACTCTGGAGAGCCGACAATCCGGCCTGGGCCTTAGCAGACTCCCGATCGACTGAGAGTATCATGTCCCTTAATTCGAGAGCCATGGAACTCACGTCTCGCTGCTTCTGTATCTAGAAGATTCACTCCCTGGAGCTCTTGGATGAGCCGGAGAGATTCCCCAAGATCTTCCATTTTCTTCGTACACTGGAGAACCTAATTCCCCCCTAACCGAAACTCGTTGGGAAAAAACACACTTACGTGCGATCTCTTCGATATTAAATTGAGAATTCCGTTCTCGAGACTGGCCGAGCCATCGGAAGCCAATCGCATGAGATGTGGGGATATTCTGGCATACCTGAATAGTGATACCGAGATCATGTTTAAAATAACGTGGGACGTGTAGGACTTGGGTCTGCGTACGGAAGTAGCACGCAGACGCACATTCCTGCCAACAATGAGCGACATTTACTTCTCCATTAGTTCGTGGAGTTGCGGATTAGACGATCGTTCAACGACAGTCGAGATACGGTCTCGTAAACTTGCTATGATGTCCTCAACCTGAAACGCATCACCAGAAAAATGTACACGATCACCTACGCCTACACATTCTGTGTTACGATTCTTCCCGACAACCGAATCAACGTTGCAGGGATTCGCTCTATGGAAGTCCGCTGGACTCTCCTCGTAATTACCGTACGTGAGTAACTGAGAAACTGGCTGCCTTGCATCGTTGGAAAATCCCGTCTAGTTATGAGGCTCCTGTTAGTTCTACGCTCAGGTTCGAACCCCACGGTGGATGCTTTTTCTCGACAATTAAATACTTCAGCATGGACAGACTTTCACATCTCATCAAGGCGGTCCCATCATAACATAATACTGTCCGGGATCGCCAAGAACAACCCTGAGTTTTGACGTGCAACGTGAACATTTTACCTGGCATTCCGCAATCCTCTCCCTCAAGGCACTCATCCTGGTCTCAATGGTCTGCTGTTGATGATCACCACCACCAGCAGTGACACTTGTGTCCTCCACAACTTCTGCAAATTCTGTCATTCGTTCGAACGGAGAAGTCACTACAGCTGATTGATACCTGCACCGTTTAGCATTGATCAATTGACTTCAACGCAACAGACCAGCGAGCTTTAAGTGAGACACTCCACGAATTTCGTGTTGACATGATACCAGTACTAGAGGTATAACGTCACGAATATCAAAACGGAGAATAAAAACACGATAACGCCCCAGAGGAAAGTAGTAGATGTGTGCTCCACATGGTGTTGCAGCATCGAATGCGTGTACCTACTGCAGACTCTCTTACTGCTATCCATGACCCGTCCTACTGCTGTTTCGCATGAGCATGGTCGGTCGCCTCAGTGACCTCATCCAATAGTTTACAGTGTACCTAAAACACTCGTGCCACCACAAGCCGGCAGGGCGAACGATAGACTTCAATCTCAGAGTTGATCGCAGTCCCAATGTGTTTGAGATTGCTAACGCTTCCTCTTAGGTAGTCGAGATGTTCATCTTGTTGCGCCACGAGTTGCTCTGAAGTCTTCATGCTGCCCTCCGAGCCCGGGACTGTATCGCAACCATCGCCTCTCCCCGAGGCAAGGCCATCTGTATGCAATCACAAACACCAACTATGGCCCACTACAGAAGACTACGGCTCACTCTCGAGATCAGCTTGGCCACTCCTTCGCTGGAGATTGGACTGGAAGCTGGACCAGGCACGCTGAATGTCCCCTTCCAACTGCCTGAGCAGCTCAGCTCTGTGCAAGACCTCTCGTTGCGTCAGTCCATACCTAGCAGCTGATTACGTCGAGGAGTGGTATGAATCAATTGCTTACGCTTCTGGCTCGCCAGAGAGGTTGGCCAAGCCTCTCGCTAAGTGTGTATGCAGCTGGCGTAGCTGGGCAATGCGCCCTCGAGTTACTGCGATAGCCTGATGCCATCCCGTAGAACCAACCCAGCAGACTCTCCATGAGAATTCCCCGGCCCACCGTTCCAACACCATCCTGCGACCGTCCTCCACCTCCTCCAATGGCAGCTGCTCTCAGCGTCCCATCACACTCCCGAACGACGTCCTACAAAGCGGTAATAGTATAGGGAGACACAACCAGGAGGAGCCACTTGAAGAGTCGCTTGAGCACGTTTAAGATCTGCCAGCCAGAGCTCAGCAGCCGTGGTAGCCGAGGATGGCATGGGTGCCGAGGCAAGCTGATGATGACGATGATGACCAGGCCGAGACATCAACTCGAGCCTCAGTTGATGACAGTACTCAACCATCACTCATGACACACAGTGGTAGAATGCCATGACCACCCATGTGATGCCGTCCACTACTCCTCCTCTAGGACTTATTGCGGGTGCCTCCTCATTATTATGCTATCCTCGAGAAAGCCCTACCAGATCACCAACCCCGACGAGCACATCCCTGCTGCTGTTCACTTTAAGACATAATACAGAGCGGCTAATACTACTTGGGGCCTACAACGGTAGTAGTCGGTTGCATATAACGTCAACTACAAAGTCGGTCCCATACCATCTCGGCGTGAACTCAAGTCTTTAGAATCAATACAACATCATATACTGACGTCCATAACATGGCTCGAGATGGAGCACAGCAGGAAGCCGCTATCCTTTCACATCTTACCATACCGCTTGAACTGGAAGCCTGTTTGATCTGACCAAGATGATGACCTAACGCCTTGTCCCAGCGTGAAGGGGCCCATATCGACAATACATCTACCATAGTATTATAATACTACGCAGACTATTCACTTCCCCAGCTAACATTATTCCTTTCGAAACGGACCAGTCTCCTCCTCCCCATCCATACCTCTCGTCCACCTCCTCCTATACTCCTCCAGCTCCTCGCTAGGCACATGGTCGCCTGACTCCACAATGACACCAGCGTGACCTCAACGAGGTACTCCCTACCCTTGGCCGGGTCGGTGATGGCCCTAGGGTCACCATAAGCGTCCCTAGATGTAGTACTAATGTCGGAATCATATCGACATGCCCCTCCCAATAGGTCACTTGCTGGTTCTGATGACAGGAGGGCCTACAAAGGGCGTTAACTCCTAGAGCACAGCCACAGCAGCAGGAAGTCGTACCATACCACACCCCACTGTTCACACAAAAGTACAGCCGAGCGAATACTAGAGCGTGACTCATCCCAGCAGACCATCAACAACTGCAACATGCCCTGACCTGGAGGTCCTCCTTATTAAGAGAATGCTGCTTCTTATCGACACCCAGGCCTTCCTCTGCTGAATGCTTGCTGGTAGTGACGTAGGTCCTCGAGTTGGGATTCGGCAGTAGTAGGGACGATTCCGAGAAGAACCCCTCACCGTACCTGCATCAGGGGGAGAAAATACGAACATGCTTAACTGTATGTGTTCGTGACACTATGAAAATTTTGCGGAAATTTGTGGAAATTTTTTCTTCGTTTCCGTACACTAGTCCTGAGCTCAGCTAAGAGGAGCAAACATATATTCCAACACTGTCGCCGTCACCGTCGCAACCCCTTCACCTTGCTCTCTGCTGAGGTTCATGACGCTCCTCGTGCCAGTTACCCACTAGGGTAGTGCAGCTGTAGATGTTACTATATAGGGGCAGTCGAGATGCCTCGAAGAAAGCCATGGAGGGATGATACTCCGCAAAGGCGGATGATGGTAACAGATAGCAACACCATGACAAGACCAATGAGCTCAACAGTGGCGAGGATGTGGGAGAAACGAACAACGATGACAGCGCTGGTTTAGACGTCGATAAGGAGGCAATGAGCTCAAGCCATAACTTGCAGGTCAAATATCTTTATACAGTTATCATCACCTGCCGATATGACTCGGAACCAACCCTCTTCGAAGCCTGGCACGCATAGTACCTAATAGGATGATATTCGAAGCCCTTTGCCAACATTCTACTACATCTAGTATCTGCTCCTGGTGGCCCAAGCACTTGGACAAGATCTCACCAGTCAAGCCGTTGACGACCTCCACCACTCCATCAGTCTGGCCCACCGCCACCACAGGCAGGCCCAGGGGGTGCCAGGCCAGCCGAGTAGCCCCTGCAGATAGCGTCACCTGGTGTCTCGGACCGGACTAAGGATGAGACGTGATGATGACCCTCCGTACGACGACATGCCATTACAGTACCCCTCTAGCCAGCAACTTGGATGCCTCATAAATCAGCAGCTTGCCATTCAGGTTACCCGTGGCCAGAAGTATAGGAGAAGGCTGGGCCGTGGTGGCAGCGGTAGCCGTGGCCTTGCTGAATGCCAAAGCCTCAATACTGTAGGCATCCTCGGATGAGGATGATCCATCAGCAGTCGTGGCCGACGACTGGCCGGCAATACGGACGTCTGAAGACCCTCTTAATTGGCCCAGCAGCCTCCCTGTCTCCAACTGCACCAACTAAATGTAAAATAAATACCATCCCTGGGGATCGAACCGAGGACCTCTTGAAACTCACCTTGACATCTCCATCGATCGTACCGACGACCGCTACTGGGCTACTGCCGGCCTCAGGAGGCATCAGCGCCATCGAGACGATACCGCCCTCTACCACAGGTCAAGTCGCACAATCATATGGCTGCCGATTCCCCTCCCCCCCACCTGGGATCTCTTCCCCCATATCTGTGTCCCCGTCCTGCTGTCTCTGGCGCTGGCTCCGCTGTAGCTCCTCCTCGTTAGTGCGACAAGACACAGCAGACGCGCCTACAACCCATCGGGAGGTCCCGGGTTCGATTCCCACACCCGACTACCGGTCCTGGGGTTCCACACTGCCACTACTCCATCCAAGCTTGCCGTCACCACAGCCTTACCATCCACCGAAAAGCTTCCACAGTTCACAGAAGCTCCATGGGCCCCAGCAAAGACCTGCCCAGTAACATAATAATTTCGTGGCGCGTGACGCTGACTCTCCCCCTACCTGCATAACGTTGCCGCCTCCACTCGACTTTCCTGCCCACCACATCCAGGCCGTCCCGTCTTGGCTACCAGCGCACACAGCGTGCCCCTTGGGATGCCATGAAACCCACTCGACACCTTCACCAGGGCCCTCCAGGGTGAGCATAGGAGTGGTACAATCTACAATGGTCACTGAGTGGTAGACAAGGAGGAATCGACGTACCCCCGGTATCAGCCATCAGCTTGACCATCTCCCATACCCTAACAGTGCCATCATAACTGCCAGTAGCCAGGAGCTCTCCATCAGAGCTGAAGGCGACTGACACTACACTGTCGGTGTGACCTGAGTTGGCACGACGTCACTTCGTCTGGGCCTGCTCGACTAGCGCGATGCTAAGCATGCGGACCTAGGATGTACCCTTACCCTTGAGAATTCTCAGAGGTTCCACCGAACCCGGCCTTATACGTAGTAGCTCAGCAGTATCATTTTGAAGACCCTACAACAGACCCCTCCAAGAGCCGATTCGCTGTGTAATGCTACGTACCACCGCCACCAGTGTATGGTCCTTAGGGTTGGCTGCCAGACACAAGGCAGCGTCAGTGAAGGGGTATGTGATGGAGCAGTTGTCCTGTTCCTCTTCCTCATCAGCAGCCTCCAACAGGTCGGTGGCCACACCAGCTCTCACGTCCGCCGCGACCTGCTTCGAAACGCATCACATACCCCTTTGGGAGCGCTCTATTGCGGGTCTATTCACGTGGCAGCTACTCGTCCTATGTAGGCGACTTTATTATGTCAAACTGTACAGTAGACCACCCCTCCATAGTACCTCTGCCGAATCATCTACTCCCTCCCCTAGGTCTATACAGTCGTCAGGGTTGATGTAGATATCCTCTTCCGGATCTTCCTGTCGGGTATCGGGAGTATCTTCCTCGGGGTTGGTCGGAGGAATCGACATTGAGTTTGATAACGGGTCCTTAGGAGCTCACAAATAGTCCCGTTACAGTGCAGTATTCATGCTCACTCTCATGGTGACAGCCTTTGTAGAGGATTCAGTGTTACCGAATACTATAAGAGGTGCCTATGGACCGTCGAGTCTGCCATACACGGCGCAAGGCACGTCGAAAACAATAATCGATCAGAATGGCGAGCGCTAATATATCTGAGGATCTTGCGCCGACAACTAATGGCATCGATCACGCTATGGCCGCTTGTGAACATCTGAAATGGATTTGATGGCTGTGATGAGTCAACCCATCATCTTGCTATTACCACCGCAGAGGTAGCTATGAAGTTATACGGTTGAATCTGATGCCACAATGAATGACTCCCCATGATGACAAAAGAATTTATTGACAGTAATTTGCCAAGCCTTCTGTTCATCAGAGGCGCTGCGGATTGATCAATTCTTTGGCTGTGTCTGAGGTTATAGAATGCGAGGGCCTGACGCTCATGATGAGACTTAGCGCTCACTGACTGCGGTCCGTCCGTAGTGTGATAGCTGGAGGTCGCCATTATTACACTGGGCGCCTCCAGCCGCGCAGGGGTACTGATAGAGCGAACTACAATTTGCTATCCACTGCAGTGGGCTCAACCGTTCATGGACCGCGGACCTCGTTGGTCCACTGTGCTGCAACAGCCGCTAGGAGAGAATCTCTGCCCTCTGGATTCTGTCCTGTTTTTGGAGTAGGGGACAAGCGTTTGCGCCTACCCTCAACGAGCTGTTGTTGCACATGATGATTATCAATTAATGAGAATAGGTCGAATCTTAATCGATCTTATCGAGATGTTGATACTCTTTAGCCCGACTGAATCAGCAGCATATAGTAGTTTGCATTGCCACTCTACGGGGTATGCCTCCGTGATGGAACTTGTGTGACACTCACTCGAGTTCTGTCAGGTCTTGCCTGCTTTTATCCATAACTGGAGTCACCAAGAAGACACCCTATGCAATAAAGCAGGGAGGTGTTAACCTGCTAGCCGTCCATTGCTTTGTCGGATGTTGAACGAGCGTCTACCACCCCGTATGAGACATCAGTCGCCGATCAAGCCATGCAGGAGCTCACAGTCTTCGTATCAAATCTGCTCAAAAAATGGTGTGCCTTTTATTCTGCTTCGCTCCGCCCGTCTCGCCATCGTCAGCAAACTCGGTTCCAGAGCATGTCCGGCACCATAGTGGGCCGCCTCGATGACATGACCAACCGTGTGGACGAGCTAGAGAGGGATCTTCAAGGGTTGGCCAACGAGGTGATTGCCGTCACACTAGCAACAGCTCATAATCGTTATTCAGACCTCTATGAACGACCTCTCTGTGGACGACAGATTAATTCCCTCGTTCTTCCTACTTGGGTTCTCCAGTGCTTTCAGACTGTCCCCACTACGTGTAACACAAATCCTCCGAATCAGAAAAGGGACATCACATTAACTACAGCGACTGTCCAAGCCTGCCTCTCCCTTGGTTCTCTTCGCAGGATCGGCAGAGGACTTCTATTCAACTCTCTCGTGGACCGCCACTCTCTGCCCCTCAAATGGCCAGCTTATCCATCTGATTCAATTCCGAAAGTTAAGTGTCTACATCTCATGAACTTGCCCCCTTTTTCCGGAGTGGTAGTAGCGGAGCGATGCATCACATAAACAGGTCAGGAAGTCGCTACGACCATTACGGCTGTTTAGTTGTGCTTCCTATGAGTGTCCATCGTGGCGCGCTATAAATAGGCCTCGTAGCCCTATTATCACAATTCCATGTCTTATCCTTTATATCGTATGCACCACTCCCGAATACACTCCTCGACATCTAGGAGCACCACCGACGAGCATACCACTGCCCAAGAGAGAACTCGACATAGAGAATCCGGCAAGACCAAATGACTGCGGTTCAGAAACATGCTCCGCCGACTTGGGAGCCTCGCATCTATAGGCGAAATCGCTGTGGATTACGTTTCCGGCTACGATGTACGTGTCGTATCAAAGTGTTATTGCAGCACACCTCTCCGACGTGAACGGAACAGTTGGAGACCACTGACCACAACCGTTGAGGGCGTTGGGTTTTATGACATAAAACTGGAACGACTCAACATGAGCATCCCCACTCAGACGATCATCGAACACGACACTCTGGGAAACAACAAGTACGCGCCTCGAGCGACATGGTGGTCATCATTTCCATGTCAACTCAGCCGCGAGGAACTAGCTTGCTCTTCCGAATGTTGCCTGCCGCCGGGGAAGGGCCTAAGACGAGTCATTCATACTGTATTGAGGACCAGGCATACTCCTGTCCCTGGCAGGACTTGGCAATGGGGTAGCAGACACACGAGGTCGAGTACGTTCCTTCACCTTGCGACGGTGATGGTCATGGCGTCGGGCTCCTGCCTGCAAAAACAACAACTGACTGCTTCTCAACCAGAACATGGACGACCGATGCTCGCAAGTCACCTCCTTCGGGCCCTTCTCGTGGTGATAGTCTCCATCATAATTCTGCCCCGTGTCACCAACCCCCGTTTTCCTCGCCAGCGCCTCGGCACTGTCATTAGCCGCCATGACTGAGTACAGACACCCAACTCGACGCTCGCTGTGGAGATGAAAGCCTCCAGCCAACCCACGCGCATTCAAAGATGCCCGCTTAAGGCGCTGCTTGTCGAGTATTTTCTGATGTCGTTTGACAGCCTTCTCGTGCTTCCGTTGCCGATACCACAACAACAGATACCTGGATTTTGGGTATGTTATGAAATTCTCCCGAGAGCTGGTCACGACAACGATTGCAGTAGAAGAGGAGGACTCGACATCTCGAGCCGGGCCAAATCAAAAGTGGCCTTACGCCAAACCAAAGCCCAACCCGAAAAGGGCCAACCACGTGCACGCGACGGTCATCCACGACGGGTAGTCTTCCGCTCGAGGACGAACTGTCTCAACGAGAATTGCCTAAAGAATGATAGGTGGCTCGCCATACTGTACATGGCCCTATCGGAGGAAGTCACCTCAGTCGCCCTTAGTCTCATGTTCTTTTGCTATGCTGATGAGGAAGCATTTGGTTGCGGCGAAGAGGCCTACAGACACCCCTCCTTCCCGACCGCCCCGCTCCCCCGCCTCGAGTCTCGCATTGACAATACAACAGAACGTACACATACGAAAACGTGGCTTGAACTTCACTCTGCTGCCAGCGTCGATAAGGGGGACCTTATCGTTGAGGACTCCAACACCCAAGGACGTTCCTAAGGCACCAATACAACGACACTATCAGACCGTCCTCAAGCTACCCTGCCAGTCTCCGAGCCCCCCTTTGAGCCTCCCGAGAGCCCTAAGACATGGACAAACATGCCCCAGAGGCTACTAGACGGATACTCACGTGTTCGGGTATGGACCGATGAGCCCGTACTCAGTCTTGGGGCCTTGGCAGCTGGTCGGGGAGACTCCTGGTCCTCCCACGTAGAAGGCAAATCCTCCGGCAAGAAAGTGAGGGCAACACGGCCGCCCGTTGTGCTAACAACCAGTGCCTGATGAACAGAAAAGAGGATGAACGAACGGTACAAAATGCCCCTCTTTCTCCTTACCTGTCCACACCCGCTCGGGGGGCTCAGCTGTTTCTCCGAGCACACTTGCACAGTGGAGACAAGTCCTTCCCTATTGGGTAAGCTCAACGACCATTGATAAAGAGGACGCATCCGGGCTGCTGGGAAAGGGCCACGAGGACCTGAAGACACTCCATGTGAACCAAGAAATGGGCTCATGCAATTACCTTCTTCTGGCCACTTCCACAACGATAGAGTGCCGTTGTCATTGGCCGTACATAGGGTTGGCCTAAGGATGATGCTACAATCTGTTGATATTCCATTATAACTCTAGCGGGGACTAAACTGCTTTGCAGTTGACCCAAAAGTCCGACTCTGTTGTCCACCGAAAATTCCCCCTTGCCGCCCTCCCTACCCTGTAGGCTCTTCAAACGAGGCAAAGGTTGCAGCCGCCACAGACGCCTCCGTATAAACTGACAGACACGCAAGCCATACCGTACATTGCCACGGACGACGGCACATACCTGTGGCCAGATACCGCAACTTGCCCTCTTCACCCCGCATTTCGAAACGATAACAAACGATCTCGCCGGTCTCCTGCATCACCAGCCCAAGTCTCCCATGCTCGGACATCGACGCGAAACTGAAAACGACAGCACCTCATAGCAGACAAAGCAGTACCACGCCTTCACCAAATCATCTGCTCGGGGAACTCTTCCGGTGAGCGCTGGACCTGCTATTGCCATCCCCCAGACACAGCCAGCGTATATGTTCCCTACCACTACAGCAGCATCATCAGCATCCTCCTCAGCCAGATCCATGAGGAGCACCTCCCCCTTAGTGTTGCAGACTGCCAGCACATCCGATGCCACGAAGCTCACGTCACATAGGGACTAAACCACAGGGGCCGTGTAGAAACGCCAAGAAGGGCCCCGCCTCTTCCTCACCATAGGGTTGGACGTGTCGTTGCCGAAGTCCGAGCAGCGTAGTATATCGTAGGTTGTGGTACTCCATACCATGACCAGCCCCGACCGTGTACAGGCCGCTAGCCTATCGCCACTCCATGCAACTCCAGAATATGGACAGCAGGGCCTGAAGTGAATCCTCAACATGGAGAGCAAATAGATGCCCTTACGCGCCTCCACCAGAGCATCCCGGTGCTGGTCGGAAGATCCCAGCCAACTTGAAGCCCTTATCTCGGCCTTGTTCACATCGCCACAACCGGAGCTGGTCTGAGCTGACAACCACAAACCTTCCCTCTCCCCCCTAGTCCGAGACTACGACCGTTCCTCGCAACGATACGGCTTCTTATTCTGTCGTCATTTCTACTGCCATTTCCCACTACCCCTCCCTCACCATGAAACGAATTCCTCCGCTGTCTGCTTCACATAGTTCTCCATCGGCGGTGCCCATAGGATTTTCCCAACCTATAGCCCCACAGTGCCCTCCTATCACTCCATCGCTTATTACAGGGAAAGTATGCTCAATAGCCTCTACCCTTACCCAGCCCTCCGTTGTCGGGTCGTACTCGAGGATCTCCACCGAGCTCGCCCTACCCCATGCAATTCAACGGCGCCGCGATCAGTCCTCCCCCCTCACCTGTCCATCGACATCGTTCCCGCCGCCAGGACCATCCTCTCCTCCTTCGAGCTGCCCCTCAACAGCGAGTGGTGCCTCGGACGTGCTGGTTTCACTGCAGTGCACTGCACGCATACTCCCACTTCCATCCTCGCTTCATGGGACATCGTGTCAAAGGCAACCGGAGACCGACAACATCCAATGACAACGGTCCGAGCGAACCCAACACGAGAGGCTTCCACTTCGAGTGAAACTATAGGCGTGCATGAGCTAATTACATACTGTTACGTGACTTGAACACTGCAGAAATATACCTAGACAAATAGCAAATCTTGCAATCTTGCATTTCCTCAACGGACTCGAGTTACCCCAGCAGCCCCTTCCCCGAGCCTCCATTTTCTGATTCGCTTTCGCTGTCATCTCCCACCTCTGACTTGACCATACGCCGCTTGGGTACCCTCGAAGTCCCCGACTCTGGTGATTTCACTTCTCCTGTGGTTTCCTCCTCTTTACACCCCCTGGGCGATGGAGGTAGGACTGTACCTAGCCGTTGCAGTCCAGTAGACTACCCTTACAGTAGACTATCACTAGCCCTAGATGCCTCCCGTACTCTACTGCTCTCTTCAATACTCTCACGTGCTCTCTTCCTAGGCATACCTCTCGACCGCGGGGGAGTCAGCGGTGGTAGAGGCGATAGCCTTAGACTTGGCCCTGGTGATGTCGGAGGGGCCTAAAGGGAGCCCAACTAGGCCAAAAGGAACATCACAATCCACTGCTATGGCACCCCCTCTATCAGTCCACTACCACTACTACTACTACTACTACTACTACTACTACTACTACTACTACTACTACTACTACTACTACTACTACTACTACTACTACTGCTACTACTACTACTACTACTACTACTACTACTATTACTACTACTACTACTACTACTACTACCACCTGAATGACCACGCAAGGAAGACCCGAGTCTGAAATGTTACTCCTGCGTCGCGGCGGCAATCGTCTGTCCGACACCTTACAAGCAACAACTCTGCCTTCCCTACCACTCCATCCCTACTTTCCTCTGAGGGGCCGACCCCAGTTTAGGGACGTCAGATACGGGGGGACACGGACTAGGTGCCCTCCTTCTCCCCCTCACCGAACTAGGCCTGCTGGAGCTCCCAGGCTCTACCATTTCCACCGCAGCTGCTATCACTTCAGGGCTTTTCATCGTTAATGAGCTACTCTTGGACTCCTCTCCCCGGCAACTCAATAGCGGCTCCCAAGGTAAGTGATTTTAGAAACACTACGATGATAAGGCATACACAGTAGACGAATGCATCACACAAGCTGATCTCCCAGGTCCATCATTCGCCGCCCGTTCATGACGATCTTCCTTCTCTTCTTAGCTGCAGCAGGTGGGCTTGCTGTGGTGCCTACACAGTGTATCTCGACACACCCTAGGCACCAAATGCTTTATAACTTCTCGAATCAGATCACCGAGTCTCTTATGGACACGTATTCACCGGCCAAAGGACGATCTCACGGAATTTCGGACATTCCCCAACGAAAATCGCGCATTCACAGGCAAACGATGACCAACCACAAGCATCTCATACCAAGGGTAATCGCTCCGAAAAGCGTTCAAAAAACACGCCCATAGCCCAGCCCTTGAGACAAGTCCCGCTACCCTAACCTACTGACAGCAGATGACGGGCTCTTCAATGACGACGAGTACTCCATGGCTCTCTGATACAAACCAGCATCACCCCAGCCCTCCTGTAGTCCATTACCCACCTTCGATGACGGCGTCAACGGCAACACCTCCTCCCCCGCCAGGACCGGCACCGATAGACTCGGGAGGGTACTCTCCAACAGGAGATGGCCAGGCTTGGGCAACCCCTAAACCCGGAATACCACACCTTCCACACCTTCCACTCCTCACACCCTACCACAGGCCTAGTGGGCTCCCCCAGTGCATGACTCTGAATCGACAACTGCGGCACTGCTGTGTTCGGCTGGTACTCCACAATACGCCGAGACTCCTCTGACATTCTGAACTGGCCAGAAACGAAGGAGTGACCAGAGCTTCCAGAAAACTCAACACAGTGCTGGCCTAGATACGTCCATGTTGGTCATAAGCCCAGCCGTGTTAGGAGGGCCTTCCACCCCTCAACAGCACTAGGTATCAAATTGTGGCTCACATAGTGTCTGATCCTCCAGGAATTCTCTCTGGCTTCACCCAGACTGAACGCCTCCAGTTTCACTTGGAGGTCCTCGGGAGAGTCAAAGTAGTGGAAGAAGGGCCTCGTATAAAAGAAGCTATAGTTCAACCAGTACCTGTCGACGTGGAAAATACAAACCGCGGTAGCCATAACGAGCACAAGGAGAATTCAGCAACCCCACTTGGCCGCTTCCTCGTTCGTTAACATGTGCCCAGGAGGGTAGGGGTCACCAGCCTCCTCAGCCCTCCACCCTTCAGCATAGCACTCCCGGCCTGTTATAGTATCGTACCTGTGCACTGCACTACATACACTACCATTGACCAGGACCCAACACATAGTAGGGAACTTCTTATCAGACGCATTGAGCACAAGGTCTACCAGATAGGTCAATGAGGGTACCTGAGGGGGCCTCCTACTGAGCTAATCACTTTACTTACGAAAATGGTGATGCCAGCACTATACTGCTCGACTAGAGCACATATAGTAGGGGCGTACGGTACCCAAACTACTGCTTTGTGACGCACCAGATCCTCCACCTCAAACCGTGGATAACTACACAATTCTGCTTCGCTCCGCTAAATATTTCCCCATTTTCACCTTCCTACACCTTTCGGACCTTCATAAGAATATCACCGACCACGGGCTTCAAGATTCGTTTGTATATGTAGTTGTTGGGGTCGAAACGATCAGGATAGTTTTTCCGAGCCGGGAAAAATAGGACCTAAATCGCATCTCCCGCCGTCGGGGCAGCCAAAGCCCACCAAACCCTTGCTGGCCCTGTCCGGCTCCAACACACGGTTGGATCTCCCCAGCCACAACGGGTTAACACACGTGTCGATTAGAGGTATCTCAGTGATGGGCACTCCAATGAAGTGGTGAATGTGATGGACGTCAAATAGAGATATAGCACCTAGGGCAGCAGCGGCAGTAGTACCAGTCCGGCCCTACCCTCAGGCCCCTCACCCAAAGCAGCTACCCCCTCCTCCTTCCTCTCCACAAATAGTCGACGTAAGTCGTTACTCCAATTACACGAGTCGTTCGCCAATTTGAAGTTTTGATCAAAACGCCAACCTAGATCCTACCCACGACCACCCAGTGACAGCCCCGTTCGGACTCACCTGGTAGCATGATGAGTTTCTTCCTCGATGCGAGATGGGCTTCCTCCATGGCCAGCATCAGCCGACACAGGGGCCCCGGGGGGAAGATACACAGAAACGCCTCACTCGATCTGAACTCGGGCCGACCCCGCAGTATCTACCCCCACCCTACACGACCGAAGAAATACCCGCTCCCTCCTCCTCCTCCTCCTCCTGCCACCACTACCTCATAATATTTCATTTTCTCTTCTGGTGTGAACTCGGTAACATGATGCTTCTTACCCCCTCGGGCCCCCGGCAACTTCTCGGCCCTATCCAATGCCTACCACACGTCGGGCAACTCAGACGAAGCATAGAGTAGAGCCCCTCACGGCTTTCTCCATGGGGCTTCTAGGAGGGTCCAGTCCATCGTTCTGACGGACACCAGACTTCCAACAAACCCGAAACCCACACCTTCAGCTCACCCGAAACGGAGACCAACAGGAGATGAACTTGGCGAACTCACAATAGGGACCTGAGCAGCTCCAGAGGGGAAATATGGAGCTAGTCGCACTCACCAAAATCGTAGAAATACGCTTTTTCTATCAGTTTGTACATAGTCAACAACTGCGCTATTTGGTCGATCATGTTGTGCGCCGCGACCGTAAATACTTTAATCTTCCGGAAAGGACTACCATAACAACGTCATCACCCCAGTGATTGAGGTATACCCCATCCTACCCATCGCCAACTGGTCCAGTCTCGAGCTCTACAGGCAGTTGACGATAATCCTTCACTACCACCCTCTCTTCCGTGGCAACACTCGAGGACCCCATACGATCGAAGCTGGCCGCCTCACGTAGTATCTAGTATAGTTGCTAGGCAGCAGTAGCGGCAATAGTAG
>NW_003205427.1:181381-182418 GCF_000006405.1 Perkinsus marinus ATCC 50983 | reverse complement strand
TTCGTAAGATACTATCGCCATCAAAATATCCTCGATAGTGGTTGTTGTCAAATTTCGTAAGATGCTATTGCCGTCGAGACACCCTCGATGGTGGTTGTTGTCAAGTCTCGTGAGATACTATCGCCATCATAATATCCACGATAGCGGTTGTTGTCAAATTTCGTAACATACTCTCGCCGTCAAAATACCCTTGATAGTGGTTGTCGTCAAATTTCGTAAGATACTATCGCCGTCAAAATACCGTCGAATCGACAGCGTCGATAGTGATTGTTGTCATGTTTCGTAAGATACTCTCGCCGTCAAAATACCCTTGATAGTGGTTGTCGTCAAATTTCGTAAGATACTATCGCCGCCAAAATACCGTCGAATCGACAGCGTCGATAGTGGTTGTTGTCAAGTTTCGTTTGATACCATCGCCTTGATAATACTCATTGTAGTGGTTGTTGTCAAATTTCGTAAGATACTATCGCGACCAGTACAAGGGTAATGATAATTACTATGCTCACACTGATCGTGGGCTGCGTTATCGGGGGTTCGCAAAGGCGGTCCTAGAGAACCACGGCTGAACCCGTCATTCATGGGCGAAATATCCACGATTCAGCAATACCATGATTAACCCATCTCCGTATGCGCGACCAGTACAAGGGTAAAAATAATTAGTATGCTCACACTTATCGTGGGCTGCGTTATCGGGGGTTCGCAATGGCGGTCCTAGAGAACCACGGCTAAACCCATCATTCACGAGCGAAATATCCACGATTCGGCGATACCATGATTAACCCATCTCCATATGCGCGACCACTACAAGGGTAAAAATGATTAGTATGCTCACACTGCTCGTGGGCTGTGTTATCGGGGGTTCGCAATGGCAATCCTGGAGATCCACAGCTAAACCCATCATTCACGAGCAAAATATCCACGATTCGGCGAACCCATGATCAACCCATCTCCGTATGCGCGCCCACTACGAGGGTAAAAATGATTAGTATGCTCACACTGATCGTGGGCTGCGTTATGGGGGGTTCGCAAAGGCAATT
>NW_003205427.1:179672-181281 GCF_000006405.1 Perkinsus marinus ATCC 50983 | reverse complement strand
GTAGATTAACTTTCAAAGTGCGCTGACGAAGGCCAACATTCAGCATCGTCATCACTTGTCTAACGCTGCTGAAACGCCGTGTTTTTGCTTTTTGTGCATATGCGACGTTGCTATAACTCTAATGTTGCTGAAAAGTATTATATTCATCAGATTGGATGCGGTCAACAGATGGTATCTAAAAATCCGTCGGTCTCCGCCAGAGACAGCCTATTCCGTATCTTGACTCTCAAAGATTCATTCCCAAGTCCCCCCCCTCAACACCCACTCGGACACCTGAATCTAATCCACTGGCCTCATGGCAACTCAATGCCACCACCACAACAGTGCTCTTCCAATCGCCTACAGCTATGTGATCCCTAGACAGCCATGAGGGCCCTCGTACTACCCTGCTTGCCCTTCCCCATCTTTTTACGGCCAGCCTCGGCCCCCTTCCGTATCATAATGATCATTGAATTCATATGGTCTATAATGGTCGTCCCTCTACTACTTCCCTGCATTTGGTATTTTCGATTCTTAGTCTTCTAGCGGGGCGTTCACATCCCCTCAGTTTACGAGTCTCGTTGACCTACGTAGTTTCCGTACTGCATAAAGCACTAATTAGCGAGATCGTAATCAGAGTTCTCTGTTCCGATTGAAGAAAGGACCATATCGGGCCGGTGGTCCAGACCGTAGCAAAAAGTGGTCCAGAGGGTAGCACTCGGAAAAATGCTTATATTTTTTAGAGGTCTCGCGGGCCTCCGGCCCGCTTTTACTATAGCGCTATCAGGGCTATGGGTGACATCCTCGGGTACTCTCAAAGTGGGCTTCATGGTGGCTGCCGGGTACCACCGTCCGCACAATCCGGGTCCAACGTCCGCAGTGCAGACCCCGCATACCTCGTTATTGTCTATATATATGAGGACTCGGGCCTGCAGCCAAATATCACTATCACATTTATCAAGAGTCCGAGCCACGTGGCCGCACGAGACAAATATTCATCGGCCTAGGCTACCCTAGGCCTCAAAAGCGCTTGCCCGGCCCCTAATTTTTCTCGCTCGCCACATATATCATTAAGGTGTAGGCCGCGCCTGCGGCGCGGTCACATTACCTCCGTGCACTGCTGCCCACTCCTGGTCGGATCTTTCGCAGCTGAAATCTTTCTCGTTTCGACACTTATACTGTGAACTCCCCATCTCTGCATGCTTGTCTGCTTCACAACCTTCGCTCAGCCCCTGTCGAGGATGAAGACACGCGTTGAATAAACGCCCGGAGATCGATGTTGATTTACGACGCAGCTCGTTAGAGCTCGAGAACACTGCGTCCAGTAATTGCACTGTCTGGGGTAGCGATTGAACTCGGGCTGAAACTTAGTCCATATCACGATGGAATCGAGCACTACTGTTTGTGATGTATGCGAGTCCCTAAAGTCATCGGATGACTGTATCGTCCCACGAGTTTCAGTTTGGGTCAGATGAACGTACAGTGCAATTTGTTCAGCAGATTTTGCTATTGTTGTGATTTACTTGAAATGTTGATGTTGAAATATAAGCACTAGTGTTGATTGTTTTGCGTGTAGTGACTATTGAGAAAGCGGGAGAAACCCAGAGCCCCAGAAGGCTCGAGTAATGCC
>NW_003205427.1:160481-179572 GCF_000006405.1 Perkinsus marinus ATCC 50983 | reverse complement strand
TTGATGACTTAATCGGCCAGCTACGGGGACAAGGTCGCGTGTCTGTAAGAGCGGGCCGGAGGCCCGCGAGACCTCTAAAAAATATAAGCATTTTTCCGAGTGCTACCCTCTGGACCACTTTTTGCTACGGTCTGGACCACCTAGCACCATATCGAATTTATGGCAGAATAATGTAGAGTGTGGGATTCGAACCCGGGTCACTCCATAGGCCAGTTCCTGACTAATCGTGGTGAGACAAAGCCTACCTTTTCCATTTGTGGAGTGCTCCTATTCTCGCTAGCAGAGCAAAGATTGTATTATGACAGTAATCGGTGACGGTACGCCGTTACCCGATGGCGACCACAGACCACGACAAGAGGGCGATAAGGATAACGCAGGTATTATCGCTCCAGTGGCTGCGATAGGGGACCTGGGCCCCTTAGGAGTGGCATCATCCTTCTCTACGAAGGACCCCATGGGGATCAGCGAGGAGGATATAAGAGTCTCCTACGTTACTGAGCCGTGCTATGGCGACGTCAAGATATGGTTGAACGGCTGCTGTGTCAGCGGGTAGGAAGTATTATCAGTGTTCTCTCCTATCAACCCTCCTCCTCCTCAGTCCTGAATGGAAGCAGGGTTATGGCAGTTTTATTGCAATTCTGGCACCGTCTGTGCTTCTGGACGTCTTCGTTGCTCCAGTAGGTCACCCGGGGAAGGGAATTTCGGGTCATGTACGTGAACATAAGTTTTTTAATCATGTGCTGAATGATACTCCACTGAAGATGCGTTCTATGAAATAACTCAGTGTTCAAGTGCTGGTCTCCTGTTCGGCCTAGCCAACCGCCAACCCCCCTATCTGTTGGTCACCCGCCTGGCAGATGGCGGAGAGAGTATGAGCTCGACATGTTGCTGCCCACAGAGCACCAACGTGCTTTGAATACACTCCCATTATAGAAAACAGCACATATCGTTACCTGCGCACACTCTCTATGGGAGGATCTTATAAATCTCCTTATCAGGATTTCAACGTTGGTGTGATGGTGGTTCTGGTAATACTAGAAGTGATAACCCTATACCTCCTATTCAAGACCATATACTCTGATCCTGGTATCCTACCACGATTAGAGTCTCATGGGGCCTATGAGGACCCAGCCACTGGAGAGGTACGCTAATCATCCCCCTATTCTGTATCATCCCCACGTAACCTCTCAGAAACGGTTTCGAGCCCCTCCTCGATTTCAAGACTGCGTCCTTAGCAACCACCCTTTCCGATTGAAGTAGGCGGCCCCATTAGTACGGTCTATGCTAATCGAGCTAATAGGTATTGCCATACCTGCCACCTCTATCGGCCCCCGAGGGCCACCCATTGTGGGACCTGTGATACCTGCGTGACAAGATTCGATCACCATTGTCCGTGGGTCGGTACTTGTATAGGGGGCGGCAATTACCGGTACTACCATTACTTTATGCTACCAGCCCTACCGCAATTATTCTCAGGATATTTTATTCTTTCATCACCTGCACAGCTGCGTTGACGCTGTTCGGGCTGGGCCTGTCAGTAGCCCATTTGGTCATTCTCTCCGACGACAATGGAGGTTTCGTAGGTAGTAAAGGGAGGACTGTTGAGGTTCCCGTACAGACCCATTCAGGTGGAGTAGAAGCTAGCCCTATGACTGTAGTAGTGCTGGTCTACTGTGCCCTCTTTATGTGGTTCACAGTAGGGCTCTTTCTCTATCACACCTACTTGGTCCTCACAGCCCAGACAACGTAGGGTGGGCCAAACTAGTGGACCAGCGACGATGGGGACCTTCTTAGGTACGAGCAAATTAAAGGCGTGTATTCTCTCTCGCATGGCTGTATTGACAATCCCTATTACCGAGGCCCCGGTGGTAATATGAAGTACGGCGTAGCCAAGGCCCGACGGAGGGGATCTAAATTTGATCGGAAGAAAGGCACTGTGGTACTAATACAGGGTAGAGGTTATACGTAGAGGACTACTGTGGGCTCCCGGCCCCTATCGAGCTGAAAATTGTCGTTGTGTAGGTATTACCATCGAGCCTTCCTCCGGTCATCTTACCATGCATACATGGTGGGTCTGAGGGTGACCCTCAAGATGATATCCATGGGGCCCTTGCTGCGGACACACCTCTCACCACTGATGCTTGTGTAGGACCGCGTTATCATCGTCATCATCGTTGACTGGCCTGTGCTTCAGGTGACGACTCCCGAAGTACCACATGGGCTTGAGGCTCAGCATTCACCTCACTCTACCCCAGCAGCTGATAGGACTACTGCCTCCTCTAGGGCTGCTACTGAGTATGAGGACCGGGAGACACCAGAAAAGGACAGGCTTGCCGAGGCCGGTCGAGTCACACAGGTTTCCCATGGTCCTCTAGCCTCAATGGAAGACCCCAGCCCAGTGATCGAGGTCCCCAACGCTATTGTAAAGTTGGCTGGTGTGGACCTCAACAAGACCGCACTTTGACTATGCCCGGCTATGTTGCTGCCATCACCACCCATGAGCGGCGATGAGGTCTGCATCATCATCATCAGTTTGAATCTGTGAACCCTAGTTATGTTTTCGAATCATTATATTACCCCATGTCACCTTTCTCAACACGCCCTTCGTACGAGTAAGACCACCGGCGACACCGGAGGCCCCTCTCTAGAGTGTCGGCAGCTTGCCTTTGTACTATCATCGTCATCAACATCATCATTGTCATATCGCAAAGTATCATAAAGCCATTGTTGCTCTTTGGGTTCTCAGTTTGGGGTCTCTAATCAGTTGGTGGCCCCGTCATGGGTGGCCCTAAACCACAGGAACATGCCGCCTAGACATCTGCACTTGGCCATGGAGGCAGCTGATGGGACGGCTAGAGGGAATGCTTCTCTGTTGGAGGCTCTTCTTGAGGACGTAGAAGTCCTCAGCTGTAGTAGCGGCACTGTGTCACCCAAGGTGGGCCGATGGCCGGGATGGTAGGCAGCCCTGCTGTGACTCAGGCACCCTCCCCTAGAGCCGCCTGGGAAGATGAAGAGGACGATGACGTTGTCGAACCACTAGTATCAGCACTACGGGAGACGGTCCCACTGGAAGTTGAAGAACTGTCGGGTCTGTGGGCGGCTTGGGAGGAGGCTGCTCGGGACGGTGTTGAGGCGTGGAGGGCGAGGAGGGATGCCTCGGCCCTGCACTGGGCTGAGGTCAAGCATGCCCTTCGAGAGGCATGGCAGAATGAGCCTCTCCTCTCTCCTGAGGGCTCGGATGGTGAGGATCCTCTAGTGCGGCCCTCGAGTGGAGATGCTGTGGACCTGGAGGCTACCAGCGACGTGGAAGGAGTAGTTGAAGGGCTGTCGGATGGCATCGGGCAGCCCTGCAACTATCCGACGAACGGTACACCTGAGTGGGCTGAATTTAGAGGTAGGCTGCGTGGTACCGGGGTGGGGTGTAGGAGTGTTATTAGGTAGGATAGATGAGGTACTGAGGATGGCCCTTGAGGAGAAGGAGGAGGAGGTGTTGGAGAAGAGAGAGGAGGCCCTCTTTGAGAGCGGTGCCATGGCCTTTTCTATTATGGAGTCTGTAGGGCACTGCATTTCAGAATGCTCGCTACCTCCTAGCCCTCTGCCGGCCCTGTCCGAATCCTATCAGAAGGGAAAGGCGACTGACCTTGATGATACCACTCCTCGAGCAGATCAGCATATGACCATTGCTTGGAGTGACCATGCGCCCCCACCTAAACGAGAGGAGGTCCTTACCTCGTCACTTGGAAAGGTAGCTGTCCGCATCTACCTCCAACAGGTTCAGTCTGATACCAAAGCCCGATATCGAGAGCTCTGTTGTATGGTCCGAGAGGACGCCTTGGTGGCTGCCCAAGTAGAGCCCCTCAACTGCTCCTGGTCTGGGTCTCCTCCCTGTAGGCCTCAGTCACCGAGCATGAACGTGGAAGGGTGGCCAGTGAGGACGCCTGTGCCCAGAGACAACGCCAATGGGAGCTCTACCAGAGGAGTGACTGCCGCTGGTCCTCTCCAATCAGTAGTCGGCATCCCCTCAGGACTAGAGGCTCGTCAGAAAGAGCTAGCCTGGGAACGTAGGGCCATGGGATGGGCCGACCAGGCCTGTAGGGCATGGGCCCAACGGCAACGCCAAGAGAGGTCTCTGATGAGCTTAGCAGACGATCACTCTGCTGCCCAGAGGATGGAGGAGCGAGTAGGTCCTCATCATCATCAGTCTCAGGGTCCGGGCATCCTTGTGGTCAGCGGGAGATGGAGGGTCGGAGGATGCTCCGGGCCATGCACGACTCGAGGGCCTATAGGATGTAGGGCTGTCAGAGCCTCTCTACTGCCCTAGTCTCCCCTACAGCTACACCAAGGCCCTCTGGCGGAACCGCGAGGCTATGGTGGTCGAGGATTTGATCAGTGGAGAGGCTAGGGAGTAGATGGTCACCATCCAATCGCTGTGGACCGGTCGTTCAGGGCCCTGTGGATGTCCAAAGAGGAAGGGCCCAGTCGATGGTGGCACAGGGCGGACCAAGCCGTTACCATCATCTCTGCAGCAGTCAGGAAGCGGCAGACTGAGGTGACCATGTGGGGTAGGAGGCATCCCAGTGTGGAGGGTTTAGGTCCGTCGACGGGCCGCAATCAGAGTGCAGTCCTACTGGCGGGGCCTCTGCAGTAGACGCTGGCGGGTGGCGGCCTTGTTAGGGATACTACGGGTGAGCAGTAGGATTGTGGCCATCCTAGGGTCATCCTGAATACCACCAACAACTCCTAAAGGTCTGTTAAATTATTATGAATATGTCTACATGTGATTTTTGTCGTTCATATTCTGATTGGAGCTCTCAGGAGCTAGCCACAACCACCATCAACAGCGTTCACGTTGCTTGGTTGGTCCTCTGAGGCCCCATACCAGTCGTGTAGATACAGTCCTGCTATCGTGGCTTCAGGCAGCGTATGAAGTTCCGATCTGCTGTAGTGGCAGCCATGAGGATCCAGGCCCTCTTCAGGGGTCATCGTCAGCGACGACGGTGTGGGGCCTGCCTCTTCCGACCGATATCCGGGGACCAGGTACAGCAGCGTTCGAAGAAGAGGAGGGGGCCTTCTTGATTCAACGATGGACCTGGGTATAGTTGACTTGACCGATATCCTCCGGGCAGAGGAGGGCATCGCCTCTCTGGTGGGTGACCGTCGTGGCGGCCTCCCTCGCAGCATGGGTTTGCCTTCAGTTCCCGGATAGACCCTCCCTCGTCCTCCCCTATACTGCTCAAGACCCGTTGACAGACCAGGTGGTGGCACTTGGGCATTTGTAAAGAGCCGGGTGTATGCTGCTGCAGGGGGCGGCCAGTGGTCGATACGACGTTATGGGAGGGCCCGGGGAGGGGCTCGAGGGAGGCCCCTCCTCCTCCTCCCTTCTGCCGGATATCATCAGTCACCGATCGACTCCCAACTCATCTCGAATGGACACTACAACGAGCAGTGGACGAGGCTTCACCGTGGGGGCCAAAGGACAGGTGCAACACTAGTGCCGCTCAGTCTGCCTCCTTCCTAGTCGGTGTAGGTAGTGCCGCTGCCTCCCATCTCCCCACAGGACCGATCAAGTGTTGTCGCATGGAGGACCCCGACTCCCTCAGTGCACCCAGAAGAGGCTCCTCTCAGTAGCTATCGTGTGGTCGGGATACTGCACAGCCTTCATCAGTTGCTGATGATGATGAGGAGGAGGAAGAGCCAGCCCACCCTAGCCTCACAGGTCTGCGTGCAAGACGTTATAGTCGTGGAGCAGGTCCTGGGAGGATGAAGAGGTAGAGCCGTGCGATCCATGAGACACTTATAACGGGTGTTGCAGACTGTCAGTCGGGGGGCTTCCCTCTGCTGAGACCACCTGGGCGAGCTCGAGGCCCAAGAAGAAGAAGCACCCATTGAATGCCCAGGAGTCCGTCAGGTTGTTCATGGAACAACAACGGCGAGCACTCCCAGAGGACAGCTCGGCTGGCCAGTGAGATCACTATCCATGCCCCATGCCTTCCTGGCAACCCCTGTATCCAGCTCTATCGGAATTGTTTTGTTTCATACAAACTCAATAGTCTCGAGGTGTCACTGAGGAACTCAACAGCTTTGCAGTGTTGTGAATCGAGATAATGTCAGTGGACCCAGCGGTGTGCCACTCGGTGATTCGTCGAGTGTGTTGCCTGGCCCTGGCCTCGGCAGCAGAGGCACCTGATTCGGGCTTTGGCTCGGCCAGTGATGTCGTTGTGGAGGAGCGGGCTCTGGACCTCATGGCTACCGTTGTTGAAAGGTAGGCACCAGCATTCGCCGGTACAAAAAGCCTGATGATGATACTGAGGCCGTCGGTGAGCCACGGCTAGTCTAAACCAGAGGCGCATCTCATTTCGGGGGAAGTGGTGGCGAAACTCAGGGTTATTTCCGAGAGCACATCATCAGGTCCTGAGTCTTGATTATAGTGTATTGGATTCAGGTACATCGCAGAGACCATAGGAGCATCAGCCTCTGCTCTTGCCACGGCCAGCAACCGTCATGAGATTGGTGAGGTTGGCCGTGTCCTCTTCCTTCTCGGCATCTTTGGTCCCCCAGGCCTTATGGACGTTATAGCGGTATCCAACTTCTCACGATGCAACACGGCTGAGATGTCGGGGGCGATAGGTCGACGGCAGAAACGTAAGTGCCAAATTCAGTTGATCAACCCGGCAGGGAGCGCGGCTAATAAGAGGCCTAATCGCGGTGAGTATAGTGAGCCACCTTGAGAGCGATTAGTGATGATTCTACTTCCAGAGGGGCTCCTACAGTGCCCCCAACTGACTGGGGATGAGATCACTCGATCGTTGCTGTGTTCTTCTGGTGGACTGTTACCACAGGGGCTGCCCCACTCTACAATGCCGACTCTCAAGCCGGAAGACACCTACCAACCCTCTATGGGCAGCAAGGCGTGAGTGTCAGATCGATCGTAGTCTCGATAAGGTGAGCTACTCAGGTCCAATGGTCAGGAGGAGGGTGTTGGGCCTATGGTCCCTGCTCACTTCCCTCGATGGTTGAACCGCGAGATAGTCAACGGTTACACCGAACTACAGAAGAATGTTGCGGCTGGGAAGCTGCAACCGGAAAAGAAAGCCGTGGATGAGAATGAGAAGTTGAACGAGGCTAAGGTGGGGTTGACCACCGGCCTGGCCGTTTGTGGGATGTGTTGTGTTTTTAAGGCCTTCACGGCGGCCGTTCGAGGAAAGACCGAGGAGAAGGCTGATACTAGTGGCAGTGGAGAGGAGGGTCAGCAAGAGTCCGTCAAGGAGGAGGCGCCCGGGCAGGCGGCCACAAAACGCACTAGTGGCGTTGGGCGTATTCGTATAGCAAGATGAATTTCGATTACTCACCTGTGTTGTGTTAAGAGTTGTATCGGGGTGGTGCAGGGCTCAAGTGACGACTGAAACTATTACTAAGCGTTGGAGGTGTTATAAGTCTCTGTGGATGTCCCCCTGACACACTTGACATTTCCGCGCACAGGGCGGGGGATGGGCCCCGGGCGCGCGCCAAATTACCTCCCAGGATACACAGCGAAATTGGTACTTTCGGAGACGATTTCGCTCAATACCCACGGAAAAGTTTACCAACATTGAGCTGTGGGAAGTGATAATCATCGCACTCCTAATTCACTCTTATTTTTGCGACAGAGGATGATGCTAGACTGTGTATTTACCTCCACGACAACAGGTGAGCTTCTTCTGGACCCGAGGCCGACTCTTGCTGTAGTATACTAATACACGGGAGCATAGTGCTTATCCTTGCCCACCTATTCCCTTTGCTATTAATGCACTAGACAATACTGTTTCGTATGTAACCTGGTTCCTCATATTTTTCTGCAGAGTTTCAAATCTACCCTCGAGATGGTAGTAGAGAATTCTTTGACTTTCTCTTCATGACGTTGCTTCTCCTCTTTGATATTGGTTGTCGTGTTGGAGTACCCTAGTCACTCTAGCAGGGTTCATCAGTATTAGTGGTCCCCTTGTGGTGACACAAATGGAGGGGCAAACCAATACAATCTTCGTCCGTAACCTAGCGGTCCAGGCCAATGAGCAGAACCTCCGAGACCTCTTCTCGCGGCTGGACAGGGTCATCAACGTCCAGATAATGACCTTCCCTGGCACCAGCTTGAGGTATGGGAGTCGCCGATGGTGGTTCTATAGTAGTCGGTCAGATATGCCCGTGTGGACTTCGGCACTTCCAACGGTGTAACAGCTGCCCATTCCCTCAATGGGCAGCCTTTCCATGGAGTAATCTGCCATTCTGGGATACTCTCTCGTATAGGGAATCTCCTCCTCAGGTCCCCCTAACAGTGTCAGTGACTGACCCTGTAGCGGCTAATGCCTCTGCCACTGCCGCGGCTCCCTTGCCTAACCTTGTATGACCCATGGGGGTTCATCTCCTACGATAGTCGCTTCTTTTCAGGGTGTCCCAGCGGCTCAACAGCTGACCGCTTCAGTTACTAGTGTAATAGAGATATGTTGTTGATGGGGCTAATGTGGGGCCTTAGATCCGCCCACAACCAGGCGTTGGAGTCACGACTGTTGGTGGAGGGGTGAGGGACTCAGGCGAGGAGATGATCTTGAAGAGGACGGTGGGTGCGATGTGGAAAAGGAGTGGTATGATGTGGGATGTACTAATAGGTGTACGTATCGGGACTGGCGAACCAAGTTACATTAGAGGAAGTACAGGGAATGTTCGGCCATTTTGGGGAGATCAAGGAATCTTCCATAGACGTGGTAAGCAGAAGGTCTCCGGTTCGATGCCCAGCTACGGCATTACTTCCTCAGTCACCCTATGACCAATGCCAGTTTGCATTGGTAGAGTTCCAGAATGAGGCCGCGGCCCAGGTAGTATGATACCACGTTTCGGTCTTATCACGTCGGCTGGTGTCGTAAGCCTGTTCGTCGTGTTCTGTAGGAGGCGATTCGAGTGGGCGAGATACCATATCGTGGCCGAGTTGTTCGGGTGGAGAAGTCGAAGGAGACCGTGAAGCTGTAGTACCGGTCGTGTTTCCTTCTCCTGATGATAGTTCCTTTTGCCCCCCCCCCCCATTGCCCTCCTACCTGATGGAGGTTCTAACCCTAGGTACCCTCCTACTGATGTTGTTTTCGGCAAGCCTATGACCATTGGCCGACATGTTACACCATTACTCCCCGGGAACCCTGGGTCTCAGATATCAGGGGCTATGAGGACGAGGTAGTGCCCGGGGTAGGGGAGGGAGGCGGCGGGCAGTAGGGCAGCTGGGAGGGTTGCAATGGAATTCTCAAAACGATTATTGCGGGGCGCTGGCACGAGTGACGAACGGGACGTGATAATCGTTGGTTTTATTGTCTCGAGAGGATCGTACGTTAGCAAAGTAGGGAAGGGGCGGCTCATTAGAAGATGCATTTATAGTACGAGCGTGTCGGATGAATGTCCAACGTTCGTCCAGATGGTGTCACTAGAATTACAAAGGCTCAAGATGAGCCAGTGATGGGCGAGGGGGCTGTATAGTGTATCGTAGTAGACCAGTATGGCGATCCTAATGTATTCAGGCGGGATGAGATCATCGACTTGGTAGGAGAGGCGGCCATGCAGATTGAGGATTGGCTAGAGTCTCGAGGGTAAGGCTCGAGAGGACCTTCTCTCACACAGTAGTGGTATGTTGAAGGTACTGGCAGCCGTCTGAAGAGGCAAGGCATGTTCGGGAGACGTTTAGACAGAAGCATTCGAGAGTCCATCGTAGGGAAGAGGGGGATGGTAGTGGAGGAGCACGGCGGTCTAGGGATCAAGGGCACCGGAGTAGGTCGAGGGATGATCGAGGATCTAGAGGAGGTAGTAGTAGTTGGGAAGGAAGGGGTGGGATGGTGACAAGTAGGGCGTTTTTAGAATCGCGAGGACGATATGAGAGGTCGGAGTCGCGACGTTATAGAGACTCGAGGGGCTCGGGAGAGTATCCACCACAGCCAGCGGCGGCCAGCAATGATGAGGCCGAGTATTGGAGGGAAATGGGGGGCAAGGGAGGAGGAAGTAGTAATGAGGAATGCCATTGAGGAGGTGTTGGTCTTCTGGACGCGATACGATCTATCTTATTCGACACGTGCTAAGAGCAGATTTCTCCTGTCAGGTTATGGTCGAGGGTACTAGAGATGCGGGCTGCTATCGTCGTTACCATAATACTGCTAAATTGTCTTATGATGATGGGGTTGGCGTGTTCGTTTTTGAGGAGGGGGAACTGTTGTCAAGTGTTGTGGGTTTGAACTAATGGTGGTCTTATCCTGCTCTCTGCGCATCGTCCTTGCCTTACCCTGTAGGCTCTGCATTGACCATGTGGGGGGGGGGGGGGCGGTATAGATTCCGGACCTAGGCCGGCTCGGCGGAGGGTAGTAATGGTGTCAGTCGAATTGTGTCGATCATTGACTGGTCACCCCTGTGATAACAAGAAGGCATAAGTGTTTGAACACGTGATAGACCAGCGGCTCCTAAGGCTCCGACCGGGTGCATGTCCCATAGGATGGTAGTTCAGGGTATGCCCTCGAGGGTCTAGACGGGTATTGAAAGAGTGCTCTTCCTACTAGGTTATGGAGTAGGCTTTGATGAGTTTCTGCAGTATAAACGCGTCAACAGCGGCGCCTTGAGTGCTGTCTTCCTCGTTCTGTATAGTAGCGACCGATCGGAGGCTCATTGCTGTGCCCAGTCGTCTTGAAGCCTTGGCTGGGGCTCGTAGATTAGCCTGACCCGGGAGAGGTTAGTGAGGGGGGGCGAGGAGAGCCACCAGCAGTAACTAGGCCATAGGTCTCAGAAGGGCACCAGTCTCGGAAGTTAGAGCTCACAGTCTCGGCTCAACGGAGTTTACTACACTCTCAGTGGTTGCGTTCCTCAATAAGGTTGGTCGAGTTGGGCCCAGTCTTGGTCTGTTATGCTGAAGCAACTCTATGAGGCATCTATACAACATATTAAAAGGCATCCGGCGGCCCCAGTGGAGGCCCTAGCGGTAGGGAGGGAATTCTTATTGCTCTTCACCTCCGTCGTAGACACACCACCGTAATGTAGCTCTGGGCTTCCTGCAGCAATTCTCGACCTTCGGGGTGGAGGTGTGCGGATGTAGGGCTCCGAGCAGTCGAGCCCATATGAGGCGCGCTGTATGGTGAGGTCGTGTGTGGGAGTCTGGGAGGGCAGGGGTCCATGGTCGTAGGCAACGGACGGAGTGTGTGAATCTACCGGATTTCGTCAAAGCTGAGACAGCTCGAGATCCCAAGTTCCTCAACTACCTGGCGGCCCTGGCAGCCATGGAGTGTCCAGTGGTGATCCCTAGCAAGAGTAGGGGGGCGAGTTGTGAGGGAGGGGTAGGGGTCGCCTCAGGCCTGGTGAAGGTGGCGGCTCAAGAGTCGGCCCCTCGGAAGATCATATATGCTAGTAAGAGGCTCAGACGGTGGATCGACTTGACGGAAGTCCATACGTGTCGACAGTGCAGCAAGAAGGACCGCTGCTCCCTCTTCAAGTGACCAGTGGGGTCTGCTAGGCTAGTCTGGGACTGTCCCTGTAGGGTACTACCCCCTGAGGAGGAGGGGGACGGTGAGAAGGCTACGGTGGGAGATGTGGCTAAGGTGCTCTTCGGCCTTGCTCAAGTGTGCCGGTAGGTTAGCAGGGGGCTCATTTTAGTGTTAGAGTTGTTATGGGTTCTTAGAATTCATATACAGCGGCCAGACGTGTACCCTATATACCATTTGAGTGGGTCCACCTTTGAGGCGGCATCTTACGTATTGGAGAGGATGTCAATGTGAGTTGGAGGCTGCTCGGGAGGGGTCTATGAGTGTGATAAGGTACTTACGTGAAACCTCTGACATGCGGGACATCCCTCTGGCTGATAGGAAGACCGCGGGGGAGTTGATGAAGCAACTGGCGAAGGAGAAGTTCCAGAAGAAGGAATTGGTAGGGAGGGATGGAGTGTTTGAAAGCGGAATTCCACTCTGTTGGAGATATGCGCTCGCTCTCCTCAGCTGGGCTCAGGAGCTCCGTGAATAACAGCAACTTAAACACTGTATCGGAACGACAAAGAAATTTTCCGAAATTTTCCAGAATTTCTGAATTGTCACCAATACGTGTGCATATTTTCCCACACTGGCATTCCATGGCTGGACTCAGGAGGAAGAAGCCAAGAAGTACAACATGCCTCAGTGGATGGTCGCGATGTTGAACCCTTCGAGTGAGCACTTCCCGAAAAAACTCAGCCGAAAGCAGAAAGTAAACACTGGTTGCCAGCGAAGACAGGAAACGGGTGTTGGCGGCCGCAGGTCATATACAATCAAATGAAGGCAGGGGAGGAGGGAGAGGCGGACGAGTGGGTTGAGGAGGAGAGGGTCGGGCATCTACTGTAGGGCATCTAGTATGGGGTCCTATTAGGTTGAGGGAATGATGAAACCGACAGTAGTGTTGGAAGATGATAATGTGGAGCAGCCCTCTGGGGCGCCTACTGGGCATGGCAGTGCAGAAACTACTCGACTATCGGACGGTAGCGTGGGGTCCGCATATAGCAGGAGGAGTTGCTGTCGACCAGGGTCACTAATACAGCTGGACTCCTTGGATGATATACCGGTCACTCGGAGGTTCGAACATAAGTTGCGGGATGAAGACCATGAGAGAATACAGTTCGTGAATAGGCAGTACATGAAGTAAGAGCTCAGCCCAGGGGGGGGGCTCGTAGGGGGGCATTCGGCTGAGAATTAGCCTTCCCAAGTGGGAAAATGCTTTGAATGTGTTAGTGTTTACATGGGAAACTGATTGAAAATCAGGAGACTCAGAATGAGTTCCCATCAGGAACATTGTAGGTTTTTGGATGATCATCTGCTGATGAAGGTACCAGAAGGCGGCCCAGTTGGAGTCGGATAAAAGGAAAGAGAACAAGGTCAACTTGGACGATCTCCCCAAGCAGCCCATGCATGAGCGAGGGGTTCAGAGTGGGGGTTATGTCGATGTGGCCCCGGAGGATATCGAGAGGATCGGCAATGGGGAGGCTGTAGGGGAGGAGGAGGAGGAAGAGGCACTTGAGGGCTGCTGGTCAGATACGGGAGCAACGGGACTTGGCCACTCTACTATGTTCATATCATGATGACCAGGAGTTGGGGGAGGGGAGGCGGGCAGAGGTGTTGAGGGAGATGCAGAGGATAGTTAGGGTGGATCCGGTGGCGTCCCAAGGGGTGGTGTAAGAGGGGTTGTGAGGGGGCAGTGGTGGAGGCCCCTGCAGGTTCTATAAGAACCCGACGGCCCTGTCCAAGCCGGGAGAGTTCCTCGACCTCTACCCCAACTTCGCTAAGCACCTCTGGTCAGAGTCAGATCGATTCAAAGAGGATAAGGTATGAGGATGAGCATGGGAGGGGGAAGTGACGGAGGTGTGGTAGATGCTATCGTTCCTTAAACGAGTGCCACTGGATGCAATGTCCGCAGCAGGACGGGGGCAAATTAGTGGTGCGCGACAGAGTCCCTCGAAGATCCCCAGGGAGAACCTCCTGGACAAAGAGGTGAGGCCCGAGGGTCTGTCGATTGTGATGGGTCCATCAGGATGGGGTGGAAGTGGCGGCCCCGGACCGACGGCAGCTACTGAGTGCGGAGGAGGAGGATGTGTTGGTGGAGGCTAAGCTGGCCTTGGAGAGTATAGGGGAAGAGGATGCTTTCGATCGAGGGCCGGGCATGCGAGATGCAGTCCTGCAAATGGCGTTGGAGGAGAAGCAGGAGGAGATGGGTCGACCGGCGGGAGGTGGCAGGAGGGCAGGTCAGACTCTGGGGGGGAGGGATGAGCATGGGATGCTCTGTGTGTTTTAGATAGGCGGAGGGCTCGGGAAGAGGAGGAGGGGAGGAGTAGGAGGGGCCGTGATGGAGAGGACTTCAGATTCGATCAGTGGACCAAGCTTAGATCGAAGGAATCGTTGAAGTTAGTGGAGCCAGATATCGACATAGGGTGGGCTCACCTTCTCCTATGTGTCTGCCATAATGCCTGCCATCAGGACCTACCGGACCTCCCCTCTAGCTGCTCCCAACTCCTCCATGCCGGACCCTGGGGCGACGAGTGCCATCGAGGATGCGGTACATGCTACCGAGGCCAGGCCTGACTGGTCGCCGGTATTGGACACGTCCTCGAGCCAGGTTAGGGTGGGGTCTATGAGTAGGGTACTGAGCAATGCTGGTAGGCGAAGATGGAGGCGGCGAAGGCGGAGATGTCGGGTATACGAGATGAAGGAGATCATATAGCGACCAAGAAACTACGGTGATTATGCTTGGGTGAAAAGATCCTATTTTGGGACGATGTAACGCCAGATTCCCCAAGTTGGCCTCCCTTAATCCCCATCATGAGCCGTATTATAGCAGAGATAAACCAACGGAAACTGTACAGCAGAAGTAGGTTGAATCAGCACCACCTCGACTGGCCTCCGGTTGTGAATCAGCGACTACCCATGGCTCAGGTCACGACCATCGGTCGCGGTCAGTCCCCTCAAGTTAGAACGATCGAGGTTGGGCAACCTCGATCGTCTTATGAAGAAGGACCAGCCAGCAGCGCCCTCGGGTGACCAGAAGCCCAGGTTCAAGATGACAAGGAGGTTGGACTCGACGCCGGGAGGTGACCCTGTCGTACAAGGTGGGGTTGGTGGGGGCGTAGCACTGGAGTGTGTCGAGTTTTTACTATGCTGGAGGGACGGCTATAGGGTCTCCTTCTGAGCAATACAACTCTATTGAGATATGCTAATTGTTGTCCATCCACAGACCTGGCCGACCCGGCTAACTTGATGGACCGACTCACTACAGAGGAGGTTAATAGGAGTTCAGCGGCACTCGAAAGGCTGATGAAGAAGCATAGGAAGCAAGATGCGGCCATCGAGAGGAGCAAGTCAGCTGCTGGACCAGGGCTGGGAGGCTCTGTGGAGGTGACCTTGGGTGGAACAACTTATGGGCACTTGGAATCCTTCCTCTTGTGATCAGCCGAAGGAGCGACGGCGACGGCCTCGATTTTCCCCGACTGAGCTGTCAGGGACGTGGACTGTATCGCGTAAGCGCTGAACCTCCTGACGATGGTCTCGGCCGCCGTCCGCATGCAATTCTCTTCGTAATTCGCCGCCCATTTACCCCTTCATTTGGCATGCCTTAGTTGTCACTTCGTTTCTTGCGACAATCGTTTCTGCAGCTCTGCCTCTGTTGAGCCTCGAGTGTACTTTTATGTGGGTCGACGGTGGAGGAAACGAAGCCTTCCCAGAAGAGGCTTATACTCCTATCCTGACTCAATAACTCGTGGTCGTCCACTGCTAGGGGTGAAGTAAAAGATTAGATGATCCCTACTTTTGTATCAGCTGCCTTCATGGTCAGGGTCCCAGCTGAGGGTTGAGACACTGGTCGCTATTGTGACTAGTTATAAACTAGCTGGGATAAGAAGCAGATACATGCTCGACCAACTCTGGGGTTTTATCAGGTTCCCATGGTCAGCATATATCTCAATACGAGTGTATGAGGATTAGCACAAGGAGGTCAAGGATTGTTACTGGGGTGTATCAACCTATCGAGAGCTACGACTGGCAGCTACTCTTCGATACTATTCCAGAGATGACTCCGTCTGCATCCTACCATGCAGCAGTGATGTGGTTTCAATCCAAACACTGGTGATGAGTTTGTCAATCAGAAGTCCATTGTGAATTGCGATCCGTGATGCACACATGGAGACCCCAGGAGACACTGGAGGGGACAAGAGTGGCCCTAAGAGAACACAAGTTGCAAATATGGTTAGTGGTGTGCCCAAGATTCGCCTCCGAGGAATCCCCTGTTCAAATCCAACCCAACCGTGGATGTCCTCCCGCCCGAATCCTCTTGCACGCATACCGGACTATCGAGTGCCCCCTTGTGGCACCTTCACGGCCGAGGCTCTGGTGGAACGATGGTATGAACAGCTCTTATGGATCCACAATAATGTGAGCGGCTTACTGATACGCGGAAGAAATTCTCTCCGGGTTCAGTTACTCGGCCATGCAGTACCTCACAATGTTGAACGTAAAGATCAATGCAGCGAGAAGGTTTCACAACGAATAGACTTCTTCACGAGCAACGGGACGGAGGCATGTGAACGTCCGATTCCGCGAACTCCTTGTGAGAAACCGAAAAATAAATTACGCTCGCGATCTGGAAGCCCGATGGCGAGGGCCCCTGAACGTGACCTTGATAGGCCGACCAGGCCATGCGAGGGCCATGCGGTGGATGGACCATCGTTCATGTCCGAGTACGGCGACCGTGAAGACGTTACTACGTCGATACAGCCTGGCACGGGTGTACTACAAGAAGAAGCTAGAATAACACCCGTGAGGTCGCGTCAGAATTCTCCGTCTACGAGTCGGAGCATTTCTCCTGCACTAAGTGCTGAATCGGGAGGGATTGTTGAGGGGACTAGAGAGCAAGTGGTGGCATCCGAATACGAATACGAGGGGAACACTTCATTAAACCAAGAGGAACGAATCTACTGCTTGGGGGCAGAGGCCAGCAAACTTCCCGATCTTGGACTGAAAGATGGACCAGGCCCTCATTTTTCGGTTTTCGCGAAACCCAAGCCAGTCGCGCTCGTGAATGAACCTGTCGATATTATGGTAGAGGCCGAGACAAGCAAGAGGAGTGGTCCTCTGGTGCAAAAAGAAGGGCAGCTGACTCACTCCTTCGTCAGCGATATCTCACGGTTGTGCGCTCTCATCGTCGCCTTACTCCCTGGACCTCTGCAGATTTACGATAGGGTTTATCTCACAAGATCAGCTTGGGAACTGAGGAAATCTCAGTTCCAGTACTGCAAACCTCGCGGGCTGCATTGCATTCACGTATTCGATGTGATCTCGCTGGACGATATACTCCTCCTCCACAACAGTGAGTTAGGACTTTCAAGGCCGCGTTAGAATGCCAGTCCTTGCCTTTCATAGACATGGAGCTGCGAACAACCTTTCATGAGCGACTACTCGAACACTACCGGGAACAGCTTCTGCCCATCCTCGGTGACTGTCATGCAACACTAGTGCAGTCCCCACAGGAGGGTGACGGCCTGCTCAAGATCAACGCGTATGTCTTCACTCGAAGCGATTGATCTTAAGAGGTTGATTTACATGACTGCTGCTAGTGCACTTTGCATGGTAAGTACAGATTTTTGTAGTCAGATTCCGACCTCGTACACGAAGACGGCCGTCGAACAATTCAAGAGGACGTGGATGAAACTCGTACTCATACGAGCTATAGTTGAGGTATGTGTCGTATGCCTTTGAGACTATCTACTATGCTGATTCAGTTTTTTGACGGTGGGTATTGGGATGATGTCGATTGTTCAGCTCGACAACGACCGTGCTGTTCGTGGGGATACCCATCGCATTGATCTTCGTATCGCTACTGGAGAGGTGGACACTCTGGGGGAGTCACTGGAGACAGCACTGAGCTCGACGATCAGAGAGACTGTTGAAGCAACTCTGTGCATGTCCCCTCGCTAGATAACATGTTATCTTGCTACGTTGTTGAGTTGACGAGAGTATACCCAATTAGGATGATCTACTCTCTCGATTCACGGCGACGGCGTTCGGGAAGTAACTATTGCTGCATAAAGTGTCACTGTGAATGGTACTGGGTAAACCGTAAAAGCCGCGCGGAGATGTTCATCAGACTGGCCACGACCCCTGGGTACCGTATTCAGGTGGCTTGGGAAAGCCACGAACAATTCAGAAGAGATTTTAACCCCCGAGAACACCGCCTTTGATGCTAAGGGACTGATTGGCCGTAAGTTCGATGATCCCGTGGTCCAGCACGGTATGGAGCTGTGGTCATTCAAGGTGACCAGAGGCGCTGATGACAAACCAATTAATGAGGTCCATTATAAAGGTGTCGATTCGACACTGTCGAAGCCAAGCAGTTCCATGCTGAGGAGATCTCCTATATGGTCCTCACTAGGGTGAAGGAGACTGCTGAGGGCCTCCTTGGTGGTAAGGTGACTGATGCTGTGGTTACTGTGCCCGCCCGTTTCAACGATTCCCAGAGACAGGCCAATAATGATTCTGGCTCTATTGCTGGTCTCAACGTCCTTCGTACTATCAATGAGCCGACTGCCGCTGCTAAGGGGCAGGGTGAGGAGAACCTTCTCATCTACGATCTTGGTGGCGGAACCTTCGATGTCTCCCTCTTGACCCTCGAGGATGGTATCTTCGAGGTTAAGGCCACTGCTGGTGGTGAGGATTACGATAACCGCATCCTCGACTTCTGCATGGAAGACTCAAAGCGTAAGAATCGACCATGTTACTCAGGAGGTCATATATCGATATCGATACTGATGCCAATGGTATCCTCAGCTTAGGATAAGTCTACCGGGAAGAGCAACAAGATAACTATAACCAACGAGAAGGGTCGTCCCTCTCAGTTTGATATCGATCGCATGGTTGATGAAGCTGAGAAGTATAACGCTGAGGACGAGGCCAATAAGAGGAGAAGGTTGAGGCTAAGAACGCTCTCGAGAAGAACACGCTGACGAAGGAGAAATCCAAAGAGAAGCTTTTGAGAAGGCTATTGATGATACCCTTTCCTGATTAGATAAGAATTGGCTCGGAAGAAAGAAGAGTCTGAGGCTAAGCAGAAGGAAGTCGAGGCTATTGTCAACCCCATCATACACACGCACGCTCGCACAACGAGAAAGTGCCTGTTGTTGCGGTATATGCTCCGCTTGTTTCGGTCGCTCCGCAACTTCATAACGAATGGAACGACTGATGGCATCAGTCTGATGCCGATTACTGTCATATTAGTCCTTGTTAACTCGAGATAGTGGGGTGTCCTTCGGGTACATTCCTGTGTGTTGATTTTGACTGCCGCCCATCACACTGGCAAGAACACAACGCTGATTTGATGACTCTTCAAAACGAGGTGGCTACTTTAGATATGCCATCGCGATTCAGTCTAAATTTGATCCATTCGGGCATCTTTACCGCGCCGATTCTCTCATAGAACTCGTGAGCTTTCACATTCCAATCAAGGGCTTCCCATTCAACCCTCGCACATCCTTTAACCGCGGCAAACTTGGCCACGTATTGCAGCATAGCGAGGCCTATCCCTTTCGATCGGCTTTCCTCCAA
>NW_003205427.1:155395-160381 GCF_000006405.1 Perkinsus marinus ATCC 50983 | reverse complement strand
CTAAGCTGCTGTGAAGATATCATATCATGCGAGGTGAACAGACAATTTCACTCATAAGCGGACACGAACGAACTGAAGCCTCCAATCCCAACACAAATGTGTCGAGGGTTTACAGCCAATAAGATAACATAATTACTACGGACCCCTCACATACGATCATTCTTGCCCCAGTATAGTTCCCATCTCAGGATCGCTATACTCGATATCATGGCAGAGGCTTCCTCCCAACACTCACGACCAGTTGGTCGAGACCACAGAAATCAGCGAGAAAAACCTCTTCCTGAGCGGTTCTCATCCACCCCACAGTCAAGAGCACATTATATATAGTAGTACAACCACACGAGACCTGCACGTTCATCACAGCTCATTGGTATACCCTAGTATAACTCAACACTAGGAAACGAACGAAAGTCGTTCAACTCGAAGCGGTGGCCAACGCTGCAATACCGCTACGATCAAGGACGAACGGTATCCATTCGGCCTCCTTCTTGGCGCCCATCTCCTCATAGAAACCGTGAGCCCCCACATTCCAGTCCACAGCGGACCAGTCAATCCTACCATACCCCTCTCGACTTGCCTTCTTGGCCACGAACTCTATCAGTGTACGACCGATGCCCTCTCCTCGCAGCTCCTCATCGACGTAGATGTCCTCGAGATGAATGGACCTACCACACTCTACTCGAAAACATAACTATAGCATACTATACAATGACCAGTAAAAAACAACACCTCCAGTGTAGGAATATCCATTTGGCTACCTCAACCATAAACCATGCATCAGCAAATATTTTCTCGAGTAAAATTTTTGAAATAGATTTTATATTTCAAGGAATTACAACTCAGAATATGAGCCTTCGTACGACGCAGTATAGGAGTACTCACTTTCCATCCCACGTCGAGTAGCCTGGATAATAGAGAGCATACCCAACTGGACTGCCCCCAACCTCCGCAATGGCCGTCCTGTAGCGACCAGCGAGGAAGTCTTTCAAAAGGTCGTAGGAAGAAATCTGGAGAGCCGAGCAGTGTGGGAAAATATGCGCATGGTCAACTACATGTGTTAGTGACAATTCGAAAATTCCGAGGAATGGTATGGGAACCCTTATTAGTTTTTGTACACTTTCATTGTAAATCGTGTGTGAAGCTCTATAATGGGAGACGAAACACCTGAGCTCAGCCCAGGGAAGCAAACCCATATTCCACCAAACGCCACGAGCGACTCACATTGAGATCGTCCGGGAGCTTCTGGAACAGAACCAGCCTCTCGAGCATCGTATATACTTGATGGGAGTCAGCTGCCGTCCCTTCCCTCACGAGAAGCTGCCGACCATCAGTCAATCTCTTCTGAATACGAAGAGAGCCCAACCGCTGCCGTCCTCCCCGCGCCTTCATCAGGAACGAGAGGCCTAGGGCCATGCACAGTCCTGCTCCAGCAGCAGTCAGTGCAGGAAGGAGTGCGGAGGAACTATAATGTACCATTTAAACGGAAGGAAAGAACTACTGGGGCATTTCGAGATCGACCCCCAGCCAAACGCCAGCAGGAAGGGACTATGATGATCATGGAATGAGTAGTGATATACGAGATAAACATGCAGCCCCATGACACTCGAGCCTAGCCACCACTCTTGGTCGTGCCTCTCAAGCCGTCATTCTCCTTCCTAGCCACCGTCAATGCCCTTCTAGTAGCCCCCAACATCGCCGTAGTCGCCATCAGCTCACTCCTTGTGCTTTCTAATACCGTCACTGTCTCACGTCCAGTCTGATACCACTCCTTCCACATATCGCAACCTCATCCCCCCTACCGTAGAGGTCGCCGTTAGTTCATGCTTGAGGTCTGTGATGAGATTGTCCTTCTCTATACTGCGTTTCTCCACCTCCTCCACTTGCGCCCTGTACTCGGTCATGCGGTCCTCGAGCCTCTGCTGCTCCATTCGAATGAAGGTCAGCTCGCTCTCCAGCCGGACTCTTTCGTCCGACAACTCCGATGCAAGCTCCTCAGCATTCAGGCGACTGCGATGATGATCAACATCATAACCAGTCGCCAACAGACCGTCACGCGCCACGAAATTATTCATCCCAGAGAAAATCGGTGACATTGAACGAATGTGTTGAAATTTCCTCGATTTTTGTGCACTTCTACCTCAATCCGATTCTAATAATATAGTGAGAAAACTCCCAAGCTCAACTGAGGAGAGCAAACATATTTCCCAACACTTTCGTCTACCCCCACGATAGCCACTACGTGCCATAAAGGCTTTAGCCTAGGGCATCTCAACACCCAATCCGCAATTTCAATTTTCTCAGTTACTATCCTTTTCTGTCGAGACGATTATTTCATTCAAATTCGACGCCTGCGATTTTAGCTCATTAGCACAGTCTGCGATCTGCAATAATTCCCGCACTTTCCGAATTTCCAAAATTCCATCACCATCCCCTACCCATCCTTCTCCCGCTCTCGCTCCTCCTCAACTGCCTTAACAAGCTCCTTCAACCTCTCGACAGCTTCCTCAGCTTCCTGCTACCAGTATGGCCAGTGGCCCTCACTAGAATGCCCGAACCCCCACCTCTAGGGTCTTCCTCAACTCCGTCGTCTCTCGAACAAGCCTCTCCATCTCCTCTTTGGTGGTCGCCAGCTCAATCCTAGCCCCCCTCAACTCCTCCTTGCACTCGGACAACTCAAAGGCGAGCCTCTCCACCTCCACCTCAGCCTTCCCCAGCAGCTGTGCCATCCTCCCACGCTCCTCTACTGCTTCCTCCAGCTCACCTCTGGCCGCCTCCCAATCCCCTTCAACCTGACGAGAAACTGCCACCATCACTACTAAACCTGAATACGACTACTACCCGACCCAAACGCGCCTTCACTTCTCCTTTCTCCTCCCTCTCCATCACCAACTTCCTCTCCACTTCCCCCAGAGCCTCCTTCAACCCCGCCACCTCCCTCTCGTACATCTGCCTCTGCCAGGCCTCTCTGACCAGTTCATTCTCCTTACTCATCAGCTGCCTCTTCGTACCCTCCAGGGCCTCATCTGCCTCCCTAAGCTCCCTTCCAGTACTCTCAACCGCCCTTCCCAACTCTTCACATCGACCCTCTATCACGTCAAGATGCCTCTTCAACTCCTCCTCGCGCCTCTCTCGGGCTGACGACTGTTCCCTCAACTTCCTCTTCAATCCTTCTACCTCCTCCACCTTCTCCTTGAACCGTTCTTCACGATCGCTCAACTCCCTCTTCAACTCCTCCCTCGCGGAAGTTTGCTCAGCCAGCTTCCCCTCCAGCTCCTCCACAGTCCTCTCCTTCTCCTCCATAGCCTCCTCCACAGTCTTCAGACGAGCTACAACGCCACCTCGCTCCCCTTCCAACGCCTCATACCTTCCCTCAACCTCCCTAGCCCTCTCAGCCGCCTCCTCCACCTTCCTCTCCGCATCTCTCAGTTTTTCACTCATTTCCCTCTCAGCCACCGCTGCCGCCTTCCTGGTCCCCTCCAGCTTCCCCTTCAAGTCCTCACATTCAGCCATCATCCTGCGAGTCGCCTCCTCCAACTCCTTCGTCTTCGCTGTAGCCTTCTGGCACTGCCCCTTAGCATCCCTCAAGTCCCCCTTCAACTGGCATCGTAGGTCCTCAAGGGTCGTAATAGTCTGCCTGTTCTCAACAAGCTCTCTCTCCTTCTCCTCCACCACCGCCTTCAACTCCCTTAACTCCACTTTTATCATCACCAACTCCCCCGAAAAGCGCGCCTCCTTCTCAGCCACCATCTCCTCCAACCTCTCCTTCTCCCCCCTAAGCCTCTCCTCCTTCCCCCTCACACCCTCCAACTCCTCCCTCAGCGCCCTCTCCCGCTCCCTCGCCTCCTCAGCCTTCTTCTCCGCCTGACTCAGTTCATCTCGGAAGGACTCCTCCCTCTCCGCGAATGCCGTCCTCTCCTTCTCCAGCTCCTCCTTAAGACCCCCACAGGCCACCTCAGCCGCCGTCTTTTCCTCAGTGGCAATTCTCAATAACTCATTTTTCTCTGTCAGCCTCACCTCCCCTCTTTCCACAGCATCAGTGGCACTCTCGAGATCCTCTTGAAGCCTCTCGACCAGGTCCCTCATCTCCTCCATCTCCTCCCGCTCCTCCGCCTCCTTCTCACTCAGCGTAACCAAGTCCCTCACAGCACAGTCAGCTCTGTCCACCTCCACCTCCAGCCTATCCCTAAGGCGCACCACCTCCCCCTCCAACAACTCCCTCTGAACTCTGTATTTCTTCATGTTATCAACCTCAGCCGCCAAGCCGGCCACCCTCTCCCCAGCCTTGGCCAGCTCCCTCTCAGCCGCCCCCAGAGCTACCTTCAACGCCTCCCCCTCCTCCCTCACCCTCCTATACTCCCCCTCTAGAGTCTCCATCTCCCCCTTCACACGAGTAACCTCACACCACGCTCCCACCTCTGCCTCGTCCCTATCCTTCCTCAGCCCCTCAAAGCGTTCCTGCACCTCCACAAGGGCCTCCACCTCCTCCCGTAGTTCCTCCACCTCCGACTCCTTCTCCATCTCCAGCTCAGCCAGGATGCTCCTCAACCTAATAACCTCCCTCCTCTCCTTATTCACCTCCATCACCTTCTCCTCCAACTCCTCCTCCTTCTCCTCCAACTCCTTCTCTCTGCACACCAAAGTCGACTCCATGCAACGCCACTCCGCCACCTTTCCCTCTAGGACGTCATAAAAGGCCTCAGGGGTGATACCCTCCTCCACGATTCCAAGGTCTTTGAGGATGCCTCCAGGCACAGCAAAGGCCTTCAACTCAGCCTCCAGCTCAGCCACTCTCCCCTCCAACTCGACGTTCCTCTCCTTCAACTCCTCCCCAAACGACTTCAGCCTTTTCACCTCGCTCTCCGCCGTCTCAGCCACACTCCTGATCAGCTCAACCTCCACCAGAAGGGAGTTTTCCGTCTCCTCCGCGGCTTCCCTTATACCATCCATCTCCCTCTTCATAGTCTCCTCCACCCTCTCAGCCTCCCT